>NW_008618108.1:0-2254 GCF_000691845.1 Merops nubicus
CTATGATTCTATGATTCTATGATAACTCCCAGCTATTCAGGTTCTGTGGGAGTTCTGGGCACATGTACAAACTGCTCCGTAGTTTTCTGGAAGATACTTTTTGATCTATGCTGTGTATCAACAATATAAGAACAGTAAAATCCTGTAATTATGCCTGCTGTCTACTGAAACACAAAAAATAGATTTTTTTTAAAGCTGGACGAGTTCTTTCATCTAATTCACACTGCCTGGCAAACAATTGTGCAGACACACCTTAAAGGAGAAAATGAGGCAGTGCTGCAAATCTAAACAGTATTTAAATTAAACATTTAATCTCTTGCAAGCATAACATCATGCCTAAAATCCACCCAAATCCTTCTTTGAATATGACCCCCCTGTCTTTGATTACAAATCATATGTTTTGCTCTGCTATGAAGTCATTTATAAGTCAGCTCTTATGAAATCCAGTAGTACGGGGAGAGAGTCACAATAATGAAAACCTACATGAACCAAACAAATCCTTCCTCTCTCTCGTGAAGTCAGTCTTCAGTGTAGTGCATCCCGCAGCTGAACTTCTTTGTTGTGTTTCTTCAGGGAATCCTTTTAAAAGATAAGCTTGACAGCATGATCTGATGAGAAATTATGTCTGCTTGTGATTGTGTTGGGACAGCAACGGAAAAAGAAAGCTTTTTGTTAGCTCTCTTGAGTCTCAATTAACTGTGATGTACAGAATGCCTTCAGGTTCTGGGGTGGCTGTAAAAAGACAGGTTGCCTTTGTGAGAGCCAGCTGTTGTGACAATATTCCGTGAAAGCATCCCTCCTAGCTGGCTAGGGGTTTGCTGTGAATATTTTCTGTTCTATGCATTGTCTCACGTTTTTTATTTGGGGCTACAATGAAAACTATTGCGTGCTGTGCTTGTCAGCAAGCCTGGAGACATCTGGGAAACTACAGATCTCCCTCCTGATGGTGCTGTAGAAATGCAAGCTGGTCTGCTTCTGGAGAGCTGTCGGACCTGAGGGGACAGCTTCTTGCAGCACAAGATAACTTCACTCCTGATGCTACAACCTGGAACTGTTTCTTGCTCTAGTGCTGGGTCTGTGCAGGAATAAGGAACACCTTCTGCAAATCACACCATATTATCGAAATCTTGATGAAAAACAACTGCATGTTAGCACGTGTTTAACTTTTACCCAGTTTGGGCTTCTCTCATGCTCAAACATGGAGCTGACCTATTGTATTTATAAATCCACTGCCACATCTGTCACTAACTGGATTCACTATAGAGACAACTGTTGTTATCATTCATTTTAGTAACTGCAGCCCAATATTTTATGTAGTTGGTATTATCTGGACCACGGTATTTTACAGCATTTCAGAGCTTGCTTTGAGTCAGAGGCTAGCCACCAAGCGGCTGTGTGCAGCTGGCCACACTGGGTTTTTCTCCTAATTTTTAAATTCACGTGGCTATGACTAGTACTGCTGACAAGGTGTGGGCTGGGAATAACTGATCCAATTAATTACTGAAATTCTCCATCTAGTGGCTGGGCTCATTGTGAGGATCTTTACAGATGACAGTTAAGTCCTATTCCCAGTACAAGAGGGACACAAAGCTGTTGGAGCAGGTCCAGAGGACAGTCACGAAGATGATCAGCAGTCTGTGACACCTCTCCTGCAAGGACAGGCTGGAAGAGTTGGGGTTCTCCAACATGGAGAAGAGAAGGCTCTGGGGAGACCTCACTGTGGCCTTCCAGTATTTGAAGGGGGCCTGCAAGAAAGCTGGGGACTTTTCACAAGGGCTCGTAGTGACAGGATGAGGGGTAAGGGGTTCAAACTGGAAGAAGCTAGATTTAAGTTAGAAATTAGAAGAAGTTTTTCATTATGAGGTTGTTGAGTCACTGGAACAGGTTGCCCAGGGAGGTTGTAGATGCCCCAGCACTGGAAGCACGCCAGGCCAGGCTGGATGGGCCTTTGAACAACCTGGTCTAGTGGGAGGTGTTCCTGCCTGTGGGAGGAGTGTTGCAACTATACGACTTTTAAGGTCCCTTCTAACCCAAACCATTCTGTGACTCAACGAAGTAAGAAGGAAGACTTTGATGCGCTATTATACAAGGGAGCACGACTGATGCTATTCTGAGGTGTCCCCCTGGCCGCGGCACTCCCAAGGCTGCCCTGCTCCGCCTGGGGCCGGGCCCTGGTGATACCCCAAAAAGTGCCCGAGGATGGGCTTATCAAAACGCTCCAAGTATAACCGTGGGACCAGGCTCCAAACTTTCC
>NW_008618109.1:0-11489 GCF_000691845.1 Merops nubicus
CTCAGGGATCATCCAGCCCAACCTTGCTTGGCCAAAGCATAGCCTAGACAAGCTGGCCCAGTGCTGGGGAATGGTTGGACTTGAAGATCTTAAAGCTCTCTTCCAGCCAAAATGATCCTGTGATTCTCAGGAGGTGCTGTGATCAGTCCTGGCACCTCTTTTCCAGCCAAAATGATCCTGTGATTCCCAGGAGGTGCTGTGATCAGTCCTGGCACTCTCCACATATTCTTCTGGCCCTGGAGGAGTCTCTCAGGCAGGAGATGTTGTAACTTCTTCCCTGGGGATAACTTTCCATGCATGGAGTTGTCCCAGCTGAAGGTTGGGGACCTAACAGCAGAGTTGATGCCTCTCTGTGGCCACCACTTTGGTGGGTGCTGGTTGAGTGAGCAAGAAACAGCTGCTGCTGAGCAGCAAGGAGAGCTCAGAGGAAAGCAGAAGTGAGCAGCTCTTGCTGAAGACACTGAGCAGACAGGCTCAGAGGAAGAGCTGACAGGGGTTTGGGGTTCCCCAGGCAGGGCTCAGCACTGGCAGGTGCACTCTGCAGATAATCCTTCTGTCAGTGCCAATTTGCACCAATATTGGCTAATCAGAGGGTATCAAATCTTTCAAATCTCTGCCACTTCTCTCTGCTGCTGGAGCCTCCAGCATCGCTGTGAGCAAAGAGCACTGGCTGGCGTGTCAGCTTTGGAAATTGTCACCCCAAAATCTCCACGGCCCCAGGTTGCTTGGGAGAAAGCAGAGCAGTGTAGTGCTTTAAAATTGAAGTATTTGCTTTAGGCAATTAAAAAAAAAAATAAAATCTATTCAGACTTTTTAATTTAAACTGAAACACAAGCTGCTGATTTCAATACTGAAACAAAGAGCATGAATATTCTGCTCACTGTTCCCATGAACTGTGTGAGTGACCTTTTCACTGTCGAGCTGGGTTTTTCTTCCAAAAAATAAAATTAATCCTGGTGACCTAAGGGTAAAGTTAACTTCTTTGTATTCAGTCACGTCGGTGGGTATTGGCTGAGTGAGTCAGAAATTGCTGTTGTTGATGAGCAATGAATGAAAAAATTCATTTTTTAAAAAAAAAAAATAAAGTTTTTTTTCAGAAAAAAAAAAAAATAAGAAAGGCTTTGCAAATAAAGTGCAGTGAATTAAACATGATCTGCCTGAATTATAACCTGCCAAAGCATCTTCCTTGTCTCTTCTGCTGCAGGGCTTCCTTGTTTCTTCTGTCCCAGGCTGCCCAGAGAGGTGGTCACTGCCCCATCCCTGGCACCATCCCAGGGGAGGTTGGCCGGGGCTCTGAGCACCCTGCTCTAGCTGGGGATGTCCCTGTCCCTGCAGGGGGTTGGATTAGGAGACCCTGAAAGGTCCCTTCCCACACAAACCATCCTCTGTTTTCCTTGGGATCCGCTCTGAGACACTTCAGCTTGGTTTCAACACCACCCAGCAGTCAGTGGTAGGTCTGGGCTCCTTCCAAAGACAACTACAGCTTGGGCAAGCAGCCCTTGCATGGCATTAGTTTGGAACAATCCTGCAGAAGACGTTTAGCAGTGCTGGAGAGAAGAGGACAGGCCCTGTAGGCACATGCCCAGAGGTGGTGGGACTAGGATGTGGTGTAGGAGTCGTTCACACACGTCTGTGCCTTGATGTAGGTAAGGGTATCATAGAGTCAGGGAGTGGATGAGTGTGGAGGTTTGGGTTTGCTGTTCTCCAAAGTGAAGGCTGGGAAGAGAAAAGGCAACTTTTGCCTCTCTGGCTTGCTGCTTTCTTTCAGTATTCCTCACTCGTACTCTGTTAGGAGGAAGTTTTTTTTGCCACAGGAGAGATACCAGGGAAAAACAAAACAAAAAAGCCACAGGATTGTTTACTGCCTATGCTGGGAATTGGAACACAAGCTCTGCAGAAGGCTAGAAGCAGGCTGAAGCACGCTCAGGAGGAGGGGTGGTGGGTTTGCCTCCCAGTGCTGAGTTATTCCATTTATTCACCCCAGGCAGTGCCCGTCATCTGAACCCAGATTGTCCTGCCCAGGTGGGACCCCCCTGGAGCTGGTCACACGTCTGTTCCCTGGGGCTCTGGGCAAGAATCCTCATCAGACAAAAATTCCACTTCTAGATTTCTATCCGTGTTGTTTGTTGTCTTTAATCTGGGTTGTTAGGCTTTAACCATGAGAGGGATTTTCATTTCCTCAGCAGAGTTTTCAGCTGTTTCTTGCTCTGTACAAATAGCTTGTGATGATCTTTCCATGATAAAACCTCTGAGGTGATAAAGCTGTTGTGTTTTCCAACTGGATTTTGGTACTGTTGGGTAGGATAAGGAGGAGGTGGAGTTTTTTTGGCCTTAAATATACTTCTGCTGACACAGTGGACAGCAAGTTCTACTCCACTGGTCTGTCCCTAACAGGAAGACAAGACATTATATTTTGAATCTCACTTATCTTCTTGCAGTGGCCCTTTGATGTGTATTTAGCAGACTCTTGCCCAGTGATGGGACCTATACCCTAGGGAAGGGGCAAAAATCAAGTTATTCCTTTACTGGGGCCTGTTGTGGGATGATTCTTGGAACAGGCAGGTGGGCAGCAGGGCAGTGAGGTCCACAGTCCCCTGTGAGCATCCCCAAGTGCTGTTGGGGAAACCCTCTGCAGGAAGCCCAAAAAACAAGCTGATTTTTGTTCCAAGTGAATCAGAAACATTCTTTTTGGGTCCAGCCAGCTCCAGTCTGATTCCCAATTCAATGAAAAAGAGCCAAGCCAAGCAAAACAAACTGGAGAACCTGCTGTGGCTGATGCCTCTGATAATTTCAGCCACACTGCTGCAAACCCATGGTAGAGCTGATGGTTTGGTGGCTGGTAGTAACTCTGTTCCTTCTGACAGTAATGACAGGAGCAGATGGTTTTGCACATGGGTTTTATTTCTATTTCTATAAACATTTATTCTGACTGCTATGCTAAATATACATACTTCATTAAATGGTCTTAGCTGCTGGTGTGAGTAACGGTGATTACCCAACCCATGTGTTGGCTTTATGGGTAGAGTCTGACACCTGCTTTACAGCAAATGAATATATGAGGCATGTATCATATTTACACACAGATATGGGGACAGTGACATCACTCCAAAGTTCAAAAAAGCAATAAACTGAGCCACCTTTAGCTGATGCTCCACAGCCAGGGTGATTTCTAAAGCCAGGTTCATGGCTGTCTTGTGTGCTGCTCAGGGCAGGCCAGTTTGAGACATCCAATAGCTCTGGTTCATCCTTCTGCTGATGACATGATGCTTTGAATAAAATAGGACACTGTGTAGCTTCACACAGCATCCCTCTGTCTTCCCAGCTATTCAGGGAAATATTCAGAGAATATTTGGGCTGAAAGGGACCTTCAAAGGTCATCTAGTCCAACCCCACAGATTTTAGTCAAACAAGGTGCTCTTCTCTTCCATCCAGCCACAGAAAATTAGCTAATTAGGGATGGGGAGAAAGAGTGAGTGCTCAAATGTGCCTTAAGCCTGAACCAAGGCCAGGCTGGGTGGGGCTTTGAGCAACCTGCTCTAGTGGGAGGTGTCCCTGCCCCTGGCAGGGGGGGGGGGGCAAGAGCACTTCACACCTTAGTTTGTATTATAAACATCATTTCAGTGCCTTAAGCACATGGGTGGGGCTTTGAGCAGCCTGCTCTAGTGGGAGGTGTCCTTGCCCATGGCAGGGGGTCGGGACTAGATGATCTCTAAGGTCCCTTCCAACCCAAACCAGTCTGTGATTCCACAGCCAGGCAGATGTTGTTACCAATCTCAATGACACTGTACTAGGAGGGGTTTGAAAAACAAGGGAAATTGCAGGTGAAGGATCCCCTCAGGTGATGCTGTGGGGTTGTGGGTCCTTCAAGCCATCAGCTCGAGGTTTGCAGTGCTTGACCAGAATGAGTGGGGTTGGTCCTGGCTTCACTGCTCCCTGCAGGAGCAGGGGGTGTGCACTGCCTGTGTGAGTGGCTGAGGAGGAGAAACACTGGAAATCGAGTCTGGAGGGGCAACAGTTTTCATGTTCCTACAGAAACTAAAGAAATTGCTCTCTGGAACAAAATTCTCTGATTTTACCAAGGTATCTTTCCAAGCTGTGGAGCTGTGGTGCTGGGGGACATGATATAGTGGTACCCTGGCAGTGCTGGGGCAACCACTGGAATCTTCAAGGTCTTCTCCAACCAGAATGAGTCTATGATTCTTTATCTCTTTGGCCATGTCTCTCAGTCCTGTTGGCCGTGCTGTGCCCCCAGTTAATGTAAATTCAATTTAAAGACTGGAGATGAAATCTGGATGGGGGTTGGACAAGGGACTGGTGAGGGGCTGGAAGCTGGTGGGTACCTGCAGCTGCTCAGGGCAGGTCCTTGCTCTCCAAAAGCACTGAGTGAGTCCATCCTAGAGCATCACAGGTTCCTGCTCTTCCACAGCTTGTCTGAAACCCATCCCCACCCAGGAAGGTGCAGCAGCAGCAGTTACCAACAAACTGAAATAACAGTGAAAATTGTAAACAGGCCTGAGCAGAGTGTTGGCAGCCAGAGAACAGCACTTTGCACAAATCCTGCTGGGGCCAGATTATCCTTGACTTGACTTTCCTGATCTTTTGGTATGCTGCTGGGTAGACGTCCTTCTGAACTCCATCTCCTGTTTTTCCACTTTCATTCCTGAACTCGATTATCCTCTCTCCCCTGTGTTTGAGACAGTTTTGGTTCACTTACTTCACACTTATCTTTTTCAAAAAGTGTCTGTGTTTACAGTTTAGCTCATTTAACTTTGGTTTTCCTCTCTCTCGTGCCACAATTATGTGCTATAACTGATAATTTATGCTTGGGGGATAAAGGAAAATAAAGGAGACTTGGTTCCAAAACTGCCTAGCTATTTAGCAAGGCCAGCTCCTTCCAAAGTGCTCTCTACTGCTGGTAAACACCTTGCAAATCCTGCAGACATCCCTGGGCTGGGGTGGTGTCTGCAGCCCAAATGTGGGGCATCCTTCCCTATAAAAGCAATAATATTTTTAATGGTATATTTGGCCTTGAATTAGAAGCCACACCAGAGATGGTGGTGTGGGAGAGAGCCTTGAGTTCAGTTAATTTGTCCTCCATCTATAAATGTCTCCAGTAGCTCTCAGAGCTGCAATCACCCAGACTTTGGGTTTGCTTTCCCTCTCTTGGTGGTGGTTGGGGGATTTGGGGGGTTGTCAGGAGTTACAGAGCTGCTGCTGGTGGAGAGGAGCACGGCAGGTTTTGGGTGGATGTGCTGGTGTAGAACTGTAGAATCCCAGACTGGGTTGGATTGGAAAGGACTTCAAAAGTCATCCAGTCCCACCCCCCTGCAGGGACAGGGACATCCCCAGCTAGAGCAGGGTGCTCAGAGCCCTGGCCAACCTCACCTGGGATGGTGCCAGGGATGGGGCATCCACATCATCTCTGGGCAGGTAAATGACCTTAAATTAAAGGTAAATGACCAAAGGATCATCTGGAGCCTGTTTCATGCATAAGACCTTTTGCAAAGGAACTGTGAGAAGTCCCCAGAAAACAAGGATAACGAAGCAGCTGATTGGTTTCGGGTGAACAGAAATTCCACATCAGATTAATTAACAAATCCAGTGTGTTTATACATGTGTGCAATCAACTGTCCCCAACACCTCCCTGTTCCTCTTATCTCCTGACAAAAGGGGAAGCATTCACTTAGCAAACAGAGGCTTTAAAAGGGTGATTAAACAGAGCTCAGGCGATAATAAACCCATTTAATGAGCAAGGTCTTTCTGGGCTTGCCGTTTAAGTGACTTTTGAGGGAACAAGAGCTCTAGCCAAAAATCTGCTCTCCACAGCCATGCGTCTGCACTGCCCATGTGCACACTGGTGGCACTTGTGGGGCCCTTGTGAAGTTCCAGCCCCATCCCTTTGGTGAAGTGTTGGAAAGCCAACTACAGGGCAGCATCTCCTTCACTGCTGTCAAGGGTTAGGGTCAGGGTCAGCCACCAAATAAGTGACAGACATTCTCTGCTAAACCCTCTCCCTTCCCAAGGGGAAGGAAAAAAGAGAGAGATTTATGGATTGAAAAACTATAATAGCTTTAATGAAGGTAATAACAATGGAATGAAATAGATACAAATACCTACAAAGCCACTAATGGACCCAGCTCCCCTGATGGCAATTCCATCCCCATCCCCACTGGAGCTGTGGGGCAGGCACTGGGGGAGCCCCAGACTGGACTCAGCAGCAGATGGGAACCAGATTTGGGAGCTGGATTCAGGAACACACAGACTGGGATCAAAGGCAGAATGGACAGAGTCCTCCTGGGACACCAGCCCCTGAAGAAGAGGCTTGACCCTGGTGCTCCCTCAGCTTTCCCCTGACCATGCCACACATGGGGTGCAATCCCTGGCTGGGCAGTTTGGGGTCACCTGCCCTGGCCCCTCCTCCCCACAGGTGCCCCCCAACGTGGGGCACAGGACTGAGCAGTGCCCTTGGGCTGCCCAGGGGCAGGTCCCAGCCAGAGCCTTCCTACACAGCCCAACCTTGGTGGTGACTCTGCCCACGGAGCCTGATCCCTGCTGGGAGCAGAGACTGGCTGTGGGCATCTGCCCTCAGCTTCAGAAAGGGCCACACTGAGGAGAGACCCAGCTGGGACCTGACACCACTGCCCAGGGCCTGTTCTGCTCCAGCTCAGAGCAGGACAGCCATGATGCTGAGGATGTTTTCTCACCATCTGCCATGGAGAGGAGGGATCTGCTGTCTCCTGTGTTAGTGCCTGAGCATGTCCCTGACATTGCTGTAGTTAATGTATGCTCGAAAAACCTTGGAAACAGTGTGCTGAAGATGAGTAGTTCCATCTGCAAACATAACTGGTGTAGATTTCACATCTCTGGTGAACAAGGGAGAATTGGCTGCTCAGAAGGCATGGACTAAACACAGCATCAGGGCATCCTCCCCTGCCCTTCTGTAGTGGGTGCTCCAAGGAGCTCCATTCATCGACAAAACCCCAGCACCTCCCCAAACAAGATGTCTCTAAGGCCACTGAGACATTTGCAGTCACCAGTTCTGCTGGACTTTTGGGCTGCCTGGCTTGGAAACAGTTAAATGCTCAACCAAAGGATGCCTGGGGAGAAGTTTCCAGCTGTTCGAGGAGGACATTGGAGGCATGAGGCAAATTAAATTTCATTTTTAGACTCCTTTCCCGTAGCGCTTTCAGAGCTGTTTTTTTTTCCTGGCTGATGCTGGGAGGGTAAGCACACAGCTGCTTCCCCAGCACTGTCCCAGAAAAGTGACACCTCATTTATTCCAGGAAGGAGAGAGCCGCCCTCACACCCAATTAGGCAGGGAGGTGAGTGGGGAGCTGGGGATGTGCCGCCTCCTGCAGCTGCTGCCCGTGCCCCTCTCCTTGCTCACTCGGGATGCAAACGTGCCAGCTTCCAGGAAAAAAACTCCTGCCTTTCTAGGGGATGCTCCTCGTTTCGATTGGCTTCTTGTTTCCAGCTGGAAATTTGGCTTTCCTTGTTCCTGACACAGCAAAGGGGTGAGCCAAGACCCTGCTCTGTGTGCACAGCCCCTGCCCCTTATCCTCTCTCTTCTAGTTGATTTTTCCCAGCCTAAAATAAATCAACTTTCCCACAAATGGAAAATCTCCTTGACACAGCTTCATTTCTTGGCCTCCCCCATCTTCCCAGGGAGGTTGGTACCACGAGCTCCTGCAGCACCGGGTGGGAGGAGCATCCCCATGGGCTGGGATGCCCGACGACTTTGGGAGATAAAATTTGCACTGTTTTCCTGCAGTGCCCACTTTTATTGACATCATATCACTGAGCAAAGCTGAGTGCTCCTTCCCAGCTGGGCTGGCTCCCTGGAGTCTTGTATTCCTGCAATGATTTTGTCAAATTGATGCTTCCATCCCTCTGCAAGGCTTGTAAACGGGTATTAAGTGAGGCCATTTGCCCTGCTCTGCTCCTCCATAACCTTGTCAAAAAAATGCTGAGATTCCTCCTAATGTGCTTTTAATTTGCCTTTCACACTGAAAATGTCTCAACCAGAGGCGAGCCCTGTGCTGGATGGGGCCAGCAGCACCCATCCCTCCTTCCAGCTCAGCTTTGTAGGTTCAGGCTCTTCTCTCTGTTTTTTGTTTGATCAGCTTTGCAGCAGTAATTTAGAAACAACAAAATCTGATAGCAGGGATGTTTGAAACCATCCCATTCTGGCTGAAATGGGAAGCTGCAAGAAAGGCAAAGCAGAGTGGCTCTGCAAAACCCATGGCTGTGATGCTGTCCTCCAATCAAAGGTGACTGAGATGAAGGAGGTGCTGAGAAGACTGCGTAACGAGGGAGGCTGAGAAGAAGTTGCATAACTGGTTCCAAGCAAGATCATGGAGCAGATCCTTGTGGAAACTATGCTAGGGCACATGGGAAATAAGGACTTCATTGGTGAGAGCCAACAAGGCTTCACTGAGGGCAAATCATGCCTGACACATTTGGTGGCCTTCTACAGTGAGGTTATGGTGTAGGTAGATAAGGGAAGAGCAACTGACTTCATCTACCTGGGCTTGTGCAAAGCACTCAACACCATCCTGGGTGACATCCTTGTCTCTGAGTTGGAGACACAGGGGTTGGATGATGGATGAACCACCCAGTGGATAAGGAATTGTCTGGATGGTTGTGCTCAAAGAGTTGCAATCAACAGCTTGGTGTCCAAGTGAGGCCCAGTGATGAGTGGTGTCCCTCAGGGGTCAGCGCTGGGGTGATGGTAGGATGAAAGGCAACGGGTTTATACTGACAGAGGGAACATTTAGATTGGATGTAGGGAAGAAGTTCTTCACTGTGAGGGTGGTGAGACACTGGCACAGGTTGGAAGTGTTCAGGAGTGGGTTGGATGGGGCTTTGAGCAACCTGCTCTAGTGGGAGGAGTCTCTGCCCACGGGAGGGGAGTTGAAACTAGATGATCTTTAAGGTTCTTTCCAACCCAAGCCACTCCATGAGTCTAGGATAAGAAATTAAAGAAAACAACCCTTTTATTTCTCTAGCATCCTGCTGTACCTCTTATTTTCCGGGTTGCTATCAGGCTGTGGCCAATGCACACATTTTGTGATGCCACAGAAGGAACCTTTTAAATCCTAGTTATTCTTTTGGCCTATTCCAAGTGTTCTTATTTTCCAATAAGTGAAGCCATTCATTTGCTGCTCAGAAGACTTTAGTTACATGGAGCTCTTCTTCTTCAACACAGGTTGAAGAAGAGTTGCCCAGCTGGCAGTCTCTTTTGGGAACGTACTCCTGGATGTTGGGTAGACCTGACAGGACACTGCAGCTGAGAGCACTGCGGTGTACGCCCATGTTGTGGGCAGTGTGCCACTCGTTAGTGCTCTTGTCATAATACTCACTGCTGAAAGTAGTAGAGAAGCCATTGAAGCCCCCAGCCACGAACAAACAGTCCTCCAACACTTCAATGCCAAAGTTGCTGCGAGGACTGAACATGCTGGGGACCTCGTGCCACATGTTGGCTGCTGGGTTGTAAGCTTCCATGCTCTGGAGCTGGATGAATCCATCAAATCCTCCAGCCTGTGGATGCCAAAGGGACAGAGGTGAAATGGGCTTTTCCTCCAAGTCATCTGCAGCATCCTGCACACAGGGAAGGTGCTCAGTGGTCCTGCCCCCGTGACTTCAGCCTGAGCCCTGTGGAGAGTGTGTGATCTCAATCACAGCTTCTCCCATCTCAGCCTGCTCCCACGTTCTTCTGGAGCTTCCACAGGTATTTTGTGGAGCTGCCAGACCTCACGTTCCTGTGGGGGTTAGATGCAGTGCACGGGTGGGATAAACAGGGCCAGGAGAATGTCCTGTGCTGCCAACGCTGGCAGAACAATTTTGTTGCTGCAGCTGATTAAGAATTGTCCCTGTGGTTTTTGTAACAAAAAGTGTGCGGGTGATAATGTTCTCAGGAGGCATTTTGACCACTCTGACTCTGACTTTCCTCCCTAAAAGTCACTTAACAAGCAAAATGGCCATGAACCTGGAAAACTAGGAAATGCAGGAAAAGGGCTACAAGTGGTGAGTGGTGCTGGAGCAGAGGCACCACGTCCCCTTACCGCATACACTTTGTTTCCATAGGCGACCACACCCAGTCCACTTCTCCTGCTGCCCATGGGGGCTATGAAGGTCCATTGGTTGGTAGTGGCATTGTAGACTTCAGCGGTCATCAAGCATTCGTTTCCATTGAACCCACCACAGACATACACCTGTCCACAAGAGGAAAAGGGTGTGAGCAGAAAGGTTATGCACCTGGTGGGAGAACGCGCTGAAGAGAAAAGGAATGGTGGAGCTGGAATTTTTGGGCTTTGTTTTGTTTCAGTTGGATGAGAATCGACCTGTCATGTTAGGTTTGAAGCAGGGGAAGTGCTGTGAGCTATGTCATCAGGATTTGGACCCGTTCTTTCCTGAGCCACAGGAAGCCCATGTGGGGTTTTGCTTGTGGCCAGGAAAAGCACTGGCCAGCAGTAGAACATGGGTGGTGAGCAGCTCTGGAGGAGTTTAGTCACTGCTCTCTGCAGCTCTACCACAGCAGTCCAATGCTGCCCCTTGGAGATCTTGATACCTGTAGCTCCAGGATTTCATGAATTAGGTTTACGTGAACTTTCTTCCTCTTTCTTTTGAATGGTTCATCACATTACAGAGAACATTTATTACCTTCCACAGCTCCTCTTTCTAGCTAGATGAAGAGCTCAGTAGAACTCAGATACAGGGGCCAGGAAAAGGCTGAGCTCTGGGACAGTCCCCACCACGATGGGTGCCCTGTGAGAGGACAGGAACTTGCTCGCCTCGTCTTGCTACTCACTGGTGTCGGGTTCCTTGTCCCGCTCCCCATCCTTCAACTTTAACCGCTTTCACAATCGGACTCCGTGCTCTTAAAGGTCTTTTCCAGCCTAACCGATTCAGTGCTGCCGTGACTCCACAACCTCCCTGGCCCTTCACCTTGTCGTGCAGCGTGGTGGCGCTGGCGTCGCTCCTCTCCTCGTGCATGGGGGCGATCATGGTCCACTGGTTGGCCGTGGGCTCGTACCGCTCGGCCGAGCTGAGGCGCACGTGCCCGTCGTAGCCGCCCAGGGCGTAGATGCTCCTGTGGAGGACGGCGACGCTGACGTAGCAGCGCTGCGAGTGCATGGGGGACACCTCCTGCCACCTTCTCCGGAGGGGGTCGAAGCGCCTGACGCTGCTCAAGCAATCCACGCTGTCGAACCCCCCGATGACGTAGACGAAGCCTTCCAAAGCGGCGGTGCCGTGGTAGGCGAGGGGATCCTCGGGCTCGCACGTGGCCTTCACCCACTGGTCTGCACGGGCGTCGTAGATCTCCACGGTGTTGATTGGGCTCTCCCCGCTCCAGCCCCCGATGGCCAACAAGATGGCAAAGGGCAGCCGAGGGCAGCTGAGGGGGTTGGTGAAGCTGGAAGATGCTGGGCCGTACATAGTGAGCTTGTACATTTCTGCCAGTGCCTCCATGAGGAGGACGCGGCATT
>NW_008618109.1:11511-25385 GCF_000691845.1 Merops nubicus
CTCTTTGACCTCGTTCAGGAAGTACTCTGATGTCATCAGTGCCAGTCGGACCTGAAAAATCCAACCAGGAGGTTAGGATGTTAATGCAGATGGTTTACACCTTGCTATCTTTGCTGGATCCTCCAGTGGTGGATGGTTTTGCTTTCAAGCTACAGTCTTGTCTAAAGCTTATTAGAGAATGAGAGAATTACGTGTGTCATGTTCAGCTAGTCCAGAAAGGGGTGTCTAGGGGTAAATCCTCTGATTCCATGGGAGGGAGTCTGCCATGGCTTTGGGATGGTGCTTTCCTGTACCTAGACAGAAGCTGCCCTGACACCTGCTGCTATGGGCATGGCTTGTCTAGGGAAATCATAGAGGAGTTTGGGTTGCAAGGGACCTTTAGAGATCACGTAGTCCAACCCCCCTGCAGGGAGCAGGGACATCTGCAACTAGAACAGGATGCTCAGAGCTCTGTCCAGCCTTACCTGGAATGGTTCCCAGGGTGGGGCATCAACCAGCTCCCTGGACAACCTCTACCCTCAACTGCTACTCAACAATGTGTACGGAGAGATAACGTTATCCCACGACCCTTCTTGGATGTGGGGAACAGCTACACTTAAGCTCTAAACGTGAGGCAACATGAACTGAGAAGGTCTGCCCCAAGCCCAGCTCTGCAGAGCCTCTTGGGGCCATGCCACGGCAGCACCCACCTTGCCCAGCAAGACTGGAACGTGCTGCCTCCTGTTCTGGGGGTCGTGAGCCACCCACTTCACAACAGCCTCGAACACGGCACCTTCTTGTCTCACATTGAGCTCGTCCTTCTCGATGATGCTTTTCAGGTCACCGACGGAGAGGTCTACAAACTCTGGGGACACCTCGGTCATCTCCGTGAAGTGATGCAGGATGAAGACAGAGGCTGCTTCCCACAGCTCGGGGCAGTGGTACTTGCGGGTGAGTCTCCAGGTGCCGATGCAGTTCTCCAAGCAGAGGTGGGATTCCAGGAACTGGCAGCAGAGCCTGGTGATGCCCGTGACACAGAGGTAGTCTGCTGCTTGGAGCAAGCTCTCCACGTTGCTGGCCGTGACCGGCACCTCCCCGGTGTAGGCGTACTCCAAAACCAGCTGCATCATTTCAGGGGAAGTGCCTCTGATTTTATAGATTCTATTCTCTGGGGTGTTCCACCTGCTGCTAAACAAAGCCCTGGAAAGAAAACCACCAAAGCAGCGCTGGGGGACAAGGCAGCTTTTCTGCCTTAAACTCTGACCCTGTTGTCCCCTGTGACTCCACCCTGGGGCAGCGGTTTGGGCTGGAGCAGCAGCCCCACTGGCAGGCTGTGGAGTTTGTTAATTCATGTTTTACTGGCTGGGGGTGTTAAAAAGGAGTCACAGCCTCCAGCCGTGGCCAGAGGAGGACAGGGTGAGGGCCACCTCACCTCGGAAGGCACAGCAGAGAATTGATGGGGTGGGGGAAGGAAAACCTCCTGCCTCTGGAGGTGGGGGAGCCAGGCTGTGTCTGGGGGATGGTCACACTCCACTTCCAGAGATGCTGCCAGATAGGAGGTTGTGGATTGATTCTGGTGCTCAGGGAGGTACCAGGACTCAGGGAATGGCTGAATGAAGGTGGAAGTGCTGGAGATACTCAGGCAGTGTGACCCAGACAAGGAAACGCTCGTCGCCCCCGTGCCCTCTCGTGTCAAGCACTGACCTGAAGTAGTTGCTGCATGCACAGAGGATGATCTTGTGAGCACAGAACTCGACACCATCCACGCTGATGGTCACGTCAAAGTGCTCCTCTTTCAGG
Source organism: Merops nubicus (assembly GCF_000691845.1). Lineage (NCBI taxonomy): Eukaryota > Metazoa > Chordata > Aves > Coraciiformes > Meropidae > Merops > Merops nubicus. The sequence continues at coordinate 13,291 of NW_008618109.1, forward strand.
CGAATCTCGTTGAAGGTGGTGCAAGAGGCAGGACTCCTATTCCTCTTCATGTGTAACGGTGCCTACCTGCTGAGAGCCCCTGCTGGAGCCTGAGGCAGTGGAGAGTGCTCCTCCCTGAGGTGTTCACCAGGCTTTGACCTTGCCCCAGACATTGCCCCTAAAAAGCTGTCTGCCTGATTTTATGACATCACCCCATTATGAAAGTTGCCGGGTGGGCTCTGAACCCTTCCCCAGGGAATGGGGTTCCTTAACCACTCAAGGAACTCTTCAGTGCTCCACTCAGCCACAGATGACACTGGACCCTGGACTACACCCAGCTGAGGGCTGCTCTGGGCAAAACCAGCCTTGTGGTTCATCACCCCTGTGACTTCTTCCTGTTATTTAGCCTGGGTGTGAAGCTCTTCAGATGGAGGCACCGACTGCCCATGGACCTGCTCACACAGGAGAAAGCTGAGACAGGTCAGTGAGGAAGCCACAAATATTCAGTCACTGCCCTATCTGCTGCTCATTTGGAGGGTGGAAGATGCTGCTGGGGCCAAGGAGAGGAGAGCAGGAGGACAGGGAGCCCCATCCTGATGCCTCACTGGATTCTCTCATTTCCTCTGGGCTTTGTCACCTTTGGGCATAACGTGGGTGCCAAGGAGAACCTCGGTGAGGGCCTTGGCACTGGAAAACTGTGGGAGGTGTCCCTGCCCATGGAACAAGATGACCTTTAGGGTCCCTTACCATCCAAACCATTCTATGTTTTTCTCTGTAGGTGGTTAGCAAGTGTCAGGTTTGTGACCTAACCCGTGCCCAGCGTGGTGTGAGTGGCACAAGCAGGACATGGGTGTGCAGACACCAGGGAGGGACTCACTCCTCCACCCTGTGACAGCAGCCAGAGGACAGGGATTGAGCTGATCCTGGGCTTGGGAGGTGTGAGAAGTGGTTTACAACATCCAGCTGGTAGCTGACGTCCTGCAGAAGGCAGGTCAAAGAAAATTGGATTTTTTTATCACTGAAAATTCTCATTTTTGCAAAGAAGTGTCACTATAAAAAGATTTTTTTTTTTTTCTTAGTAGGAGAAAATATTCTTCCTGATTGACTGTGTGGCTAAGCCAAGTCCAGAAAGGGTAACAGATTAGGCTTTATGGAAGTAATTTCCTTAATCTTGTGGGCTGCATGAAGGCTTTAATCTGAGTTGTGAGGATCACAGAGAGATACTTTAATACTGCTGGTATTGCTGATCTGGCTTATAGACTTCTTACTCAAAATCCCATATGCCCTTTTCCTGAGGATCACATCTTCCTTATTAATCTTTTAATGTGGTTCAATGAGGAAGGAAAACAAGACTAGGGTTTCTCTTTGTACCAGAATACTGGAGCCTATTTGGGAGTGATTTGGTTGCCCTTTCCCTTTCCTGACCTGCACATTCCTGGAGAGCATCATCCGAGGGCAGAGAGATGTGCCTGGGCTCCTTACTGCATCCTGCTTCTCCTCAACACCCCGGAGCCCTGACAGTTTGCCAGGGCATTTAATTACCAAATAAAAACCCAGTTTCCATTCCCAGCAGTGCCAGAGGGTTCCCTCCTCAGCCTGGTCTCCTGTGCTCAGTGCCATGCAGCACGGGCATGGGCCTTCAGTGGGACCCTCTTTGAGGGTGGTGCTGGACTTATTGGTTCAATAAAATGGAACGTTCAAGAAAAAGCCTTCCATAACCTGGCAGTTCTTGTGGGAGATGAAAAAGTGAAACAAAAGCCTTGCCCCCAGACACAAAGGTCCCCACTGAAGTCCAGGTGCACCCAAAATTAAAACGGTTGGACCTGATGATCTTAAAGTTCTCTTCCAACTAAACCAATTCTGTGGTTCTATGAAAGAGCAGCAGAGAGGTGAAGGGCTCCCAGGAGACAGAGAGCTGTTTCCCCACAGAGCCAAAGCCAGGTTGATCCCAGAGGAGCACGGTGGGAGGACTCCAAGCTCACAAACAGCAGTTCATCCCGTGCCTTAGGATCATTGAATCATTTTGTTAGAAAAGAATTATTAAGATCATTGAGTCCAACCACTCCCCAGCACTGCCAGGTCCCCACTGCCCCGTGTCCCTCACCCCACATCTCCACGGCTTGGAAACCCCTCCAGGGGTGGGGACTCCACCACTGCCCTGGGCAGCCTGGCACAGCCCTGGGCAACCCTTATGGGGAAGAAATTTTTCCAAATGTCCAACCTAAACCTTCCTTGGCACAACTTGAGGATGGTTCCTCTTGTCCTGTTGCTTTTTCCTTGGGAGCAGAGCCCGACCCCCACCTGGCTCCAGGCTCCTGTCAGGAGCTGTGGAAAGCCAGAAGATCTCAAACTTCAACAAGCCAGCAGAAGAGGGCAAAATGGAGATAACAAACCTCTGTGTGTCCCCAGGTGCTTTGCTGCTGTAGTTGTGAACATGCAGATACCTGATATTTCAGTGCACATGCCCCCTAAACTGGATTTCAGACTGGAATATCTTACCTTCAGATATCTCTGCTTCTAAACTGGTGAAGTCATAAAATCCCGTGAGTAAGCAAGGAAATATGCAGCAGATTTAAAGGAAACCCACGTCTCTGAGTCAAGAAAAATGCCTATGAAGCTGAAGAGCCTGAAAGCAGGAGGAGTTTGGCAACAAAAAAGGATTAGCTTGGAGTAGTCAGTGAATGAGTGCGAGGTCTTTCCTCTTGATAGCTGACCAGGTTGTTTAACTGATCACACAAATGCTTGCTCTGAGTGGGCATGGCAGGACTGTGTCTGTCTCCTCCATCTCTCCACGGGCACAGGCTGGTTTCAGGCACCACACTCCCCCTGTGCTGTCTCCCTGCCCCATCCAGCAGCTCCCATGGTCTTCACCCCACCATAACACCAGTGAGGAGGGGGGAAAGGCCCCAAATTCCTCCCATTTCATGCAGGGGAGGCATTATGGATATCCCCAGCGGAATGAAATGTTTTTTAATGTGATGGGTGAGCTCTGAAATACACACCACTCGAGCTGCTCCTTGGGGAGACAGCTAAATATGTCTTGAAAGGATTAGTTTCTCCATAGCAAATCTGCTTACATTTAACCTGAAAAAAAAAAAAAAAATCTCTGTGCAAATGTTCTGTGTCAGGATTTTATTCCTCCTGTCATGGAAGCTGCAAATACTGAGGTGGGAGGGGAGAAAAAGGACAAAGCAGAGAGGCAGCTCAGACAACGCTTGGGATAACTTAAGAATCAGGAAAAGTTTAAGAAGAGATTTTTTTTTAAGGCTTTTTTGCATGCTCACATGTTGCTGAGCGTGACACTTATGGCATAACAGCTTTTTAATGCAACAACAAATGTCTGTAGGGGTAAAGCTGTTTCCTGAGGATTCAGCCATTGTCAGTGTGGATGGCAGTGCAGCTCGGGTGGGATTGTTCCAATGTGGCAGGATTGGACCAAACCACCCAGACATGGGTTCATTGTAAACCACCCCCAAAGCAGGGTCCTTCAGCCCCTCAGCAGCATTCTTCAGCACTTTGTGGCACTGCCCCATGAGCCTTTACCAGAGGTTGGGAGGACACTGCCTGGAAATGTGTGGAAAGTGGTTGGATCTGTGTGAAAATTTCCAGTTGTTAGTGCAGTGGGGTGATTAAATCCACCTTCATAGAGAGGAGTTTAACATTCATTCAGTAATGATGCATGCTAATCCCAACTGATTAAATTGATGTAAATGTAAATCTAGTTACTATATCTTACTATGCCAGTGTAGGGTCTGGGGAATGTGTCTTGTGAGGAGCAGCTGAGGGAACTGGGATTGTTTAGTCTAGAGAAGAGGCTCAGGGGAGACCTTCTTGCTCTTGACAACTCCCTGAAAGGAGGTTGGGGTGAGGTGGGTGCTGGTCTGTTCTCTGAAGGAACTAGCAATAGGACAAGAGGCTCCTGAGGGAACTGGCAGATGAAGTTGTTAAGCCACTGAATTTACTAGATGATCTTTAAAGTCCCCTCCAATCCAAACCAAACCTGGATCTTCTGGCAGAATGTTCAATAAGAGTGAAATGGGTTGAGAAATCCATGGAATCACAGTCCAGATTGGGTTGGAAGGGACCTTTCCAGGTCACCCAGTCCAACTCCCTGCAGGGACAGGGACATCCCCAGCTAGAGCAGGGTGCTCAGAGCCCCGGCCAACCTCCCCTGGGATGGTGCCAGGGATGGGGCAGCGACCACCTCTCTGGGCAGCCTGGGCCAGGGTTTAATATCTAAAGACTCATATCTAAATTAGATATTAATAATTAACCCCTGTTTTTGGAACACATGACAGGCTTTGACCTTGGCCGTGTGCAGACTCTGGACCACGATGGAGCCTCACCCCTGTGCAGCAGTGGGACTCGGGCCCTGGCAGGTGATTTTTGGGGGTTAGGGAACAGGCTCCTCCTCTCCTCTGGCTGCAGGGGCAGCTGAATGCAGGGTGTAGATCACCAAGCTGCCCTGCTGCATGAAAACCAAACTGCAGAAGCTACAGGGGGAATAAATCTTTCAAATCAGTCAATTAATCAATGCGTTCACGGCTCCTAATTCAAAACAAGTGCAGTAATTATTGAAGGAAAGTCATTAATTGAAGTAAAGCCCTTTATTGAATATGCTGTTGAGCTGTTCTGGTGGACACTTGAGGGCTTCTTGCATCGTGTTTGAAATCATGGGGTGGTGAGAGTTGGAAGTGACCTCTGGTGATCATCGTGTCCAACGTTCCTGCTAAAGCAGCCACCCAGAGCAAGTTCTCCCTCCTGACCTGGGGAGCCCAGAACAGGACACAATACTCCAGAGCTGGCCTCACTAGGGCAGAGTAAAGGGGGAGGAGAACCTCCCTCGACCTGCTGGCCACACTTCTTCACACACCCCAGGACACCGTTGGCCTTCCTGCCCACAAGAGCCCATTGCTGGCTCATGGTGAACTTGTCCTCCAGCACTCCCAGGTCCTTCTCTGCAGAGCTGCTGCCCAGCAGGTCACCCCTCCCCTGTCCTGCTGCAGGGGGTTGTTCCTCCCCAGAGCAGGACTTCCCACTTGCCCTCGTTGAATTCATTAGGGAGGATTAAGCAGGGTCACTGGAAAGAGTCACCCGTGGGGGTGGAGAAGTCCCCACCCCATGGGGAACATGCACTTGAGGAAGACAAACTGGTGCAGAGCTGCAGCTTTCTCTTGTCCCTGCCTGGTGGGACATGTCCTGCTCTACCCTCCTCCTGGCATGGAGCTTCTCCAGCAGGTTGCTTTTGCTTTGCACAGCACAGACTGGGGTGAATTTCTGATGTTTGAGTAGAAAATCTGTTATACTTTTGCACTCTGCAGTTCACTGCAAAGCTCACTTGGAGGGAGCTTTAAGACACCCTGGAGCCTTGAAAGCTGGAATGTAGAGAGAGGGGTGGTGTGGGTCCAAGAGCTCCTCCAAGCTGGTCAGGCTTGCATGGGGGCTGCTGGGCTGAGCTGACTGCTGAGGTTCCAGCAGTTCTGGGGGAGCTGGAAAGCTTCAGATGAAGGGTGCTTTGCATAGAAGTCTGGTACTTAACTGCCACCATGGTCTTTGCTGGATTGATGACTAGCCAAGGCCTCCCTGCAGTGTGCCTCAGGAGCCCCCTACCTGTGCAAATCCAGTGGAGGGTGCTTAGCATGGAAGTCTGGTACTTATCTGCCACCGTGGTCTTTTGATGACTAGCCAAGGCCTCCCTGCAGTGTGCCTCAGGAGCCCCCTACCTGTGCAAATCCAGTGGGCTGCCTTCTTCAGTGGGTGGTAAGTTCTCACCTCAGCCTGTGGAGCCCCAGCATCTGTCTTGGCAGGTCTGGGTGGTGGCTTAGGACCCACCTCCCGTGGCAGGACAGCCAAGACTGCTCCATGCTCTAGTCACTGAGAGGTGCCACAGCTCCTCAACAGACAGGTAACCACGGTCCCACCTGCAGCAGCTGCCTGTGGCCACGCAGTGGCTTGGGGGGAAAAGGTCCCAACCTAACCTGGTGGTTGCTAGACCTCAGAAGGATGTAAGGAGTCTGTTCTCCCCACACCTCCAAAAACAGAGGTTTGAGGGAGTGTCCCCTGGCTGGAACCCCCAGCCAGCCATGGTCTGCAGGCCATGAGCAGTTTGGAGTCAGCCAGAGCAGCTGCCCTGAGTTGGTTACAGGTGTGTCCCAGCCCATAAACCTCACACTCCTCAGAAAAGGGGAAGTTTGCTCCTCCTCTTCCTCCTTCTCCTGCTTCTCCCCCTGCCTGGAGGGGCTTGCTCATCATTCTGCTCCTGAGGATACCTTCCTGGCTGCTGTGACCACTGAATGTTCTCTGGGCTGAGTATAACGTTGTGTATTTTATATTTGCATTAGTATTAATATTAGTTTTGCTGTTTAGTTAACTCTGTTTTTATTTCAACCCGTGGATCTTCCCTGATTCCCCTTCCCTGCTGGAGAGGGGTCTTGAGTTGGCAGAACAACTGTGATGAGCCTCAGATACAGGCTAAAGGTAGAGAAGGGGTTTTGGGGGAGTAATTTTCTACTGTGTGGATAAAAGAAATGAGAAGATAAAACAACTTGCTCTCTTATTCCAGCTTTATCTATCCAGGGGCTTCTGCTGCTGTTCTTTGTTATTGAGTCTGAGTTTATTCTCTCATTATCAGCTCTGACTGGCTCCTGCCCCATGTTGTTTCAGCTGATGGAAAGCATTGAGTCATCCCTGTGTCTATTAAGCCTCGTGTTGCTCCAGGCTCAGCAGCAAAGGGCTGAGGGGTGTGCAGAGTGCTGGCTGCAGCCAGGCTCCCCACGGCTCTGGGGAAACACCCTGTGCAGTTGGGGTCCCAAAGTCCTCGTTTGCATGGGGAGCAGTTGGATATTTGCTCCGTGGCAGAAATGGGAAGAGGTGATCTTGAAAAGCTGGTCCAGAGGACCAGGGAAATCTAGATGTGAATGTGCTGTGTGGGCATTGGTGTGTTGGCCTTGGGCTGTGTTGTTGATGGGTGGTTTCTGATGGAATTTAGGAGTCGTAGGAGCAGCTACTCTCCCATCAGTGGCAGATGGGGAGGGTTGCCAGCTGACTCTCCCTGTGAGGCACAGCCTCTTGTGCTCTTTTGACAGGCTGTGTGTTCTCTCGAGCCCCCAGTTACTCTGTTTCTGAGGTGCAGCTTCATCTGCTGCTCTGTGAATGGTACATGAGGATATATTTGTAATCCATCAATTTTACATTGGACGTGGAGCTGGTTTGAGCGTTGCTGAGAAGAAGCCTGGAGAGGAGCAGCTGTTTCAGCACCAGCGTTGGCTTGTCCAGGCTCTGCACAGACCACACCAGCACAGCTCCAAACTCACAGCCTCTCTCAGGAGGACAATTTGCTCAGGATGGTTTCAGAACACGAAGAAATCAATAGCAAACCAAGCAGGCAAGGCAAACAAACAGCCTGAACAAAGCAGCAGGGGGAGGTTCTGGGGCTGGGCAGAGGTTTCCTTTCAAAGGGTGCAGAATTAGGAAGAGCAGAAAAAATCATTCAGCTCCTCAGTTTGCTGCTGGGAGCTGTACCAGTGCCCTGTCTCATTTACTCTTCCAACAGGGCTTCTTCCCATCGTGTTCAGAGCTCTACCTGCCTCTCCTCGGCATCCCTAATGTTAATTGATTTCCCAAACTGAGAAGTTACAGAAAACATAAAGCAGACTGGCAGTTTATTAGAGAAATATGTTTCAGCCCCAATCAGGGGATTGATCCAAGGACACTCGTGGCAGGGAGCTGCCTGCCCACCCCCTGTTATTACAGTAATCAGTTCTAAAAATGGGTAATCAAGAATGACAGCAGGAAAGGAATGGAGAGGGCTGGTAATGAGATGGGCAGCAGCGAGCTGATTAACATACAGATTCCATAGCTTCCCAGTGCAATGCTTGGTCTGGAGTGCTGGCTGGAGAAATTAAATCATTTATTTCCATGACTGTAATAGATAGAAAAATGGTATCATAAACAAAAGGGAATAAACATTGCCATGTAATTTAATGATTTAAAGGAATTCTAATCCATGTGTTAGAGGTTTGTAACATGGTCACTGATTTCTATTTCACGTCCCTTTTGGCTACAAGAATAGTTTCTAAAGTAATGGGTAAAGAAGTGTGGGGCAGGATTTTGCCTGGCATCCAGAGGGACAGAGTTCCCCCTTCCTGCAGCATCCATCTCTGTTCCTCCTCCAGGAAACCTTCACCTGGAGTGTTTGATCCTCAAGCTGCCAAGAGGTCACACAATCCAGTCACCCAGAACCCCAGCGTGGTGGGGTGGGAAGGGACCTCTGGGGATCATCCCATCCCACCCCTGCTCCAGCAGCTCACCCCCAGCAGGGTGCCCAGGGTCACAGCCAGGAGGGTTTGGGATCTCTCCAGAGCAGGAGACTCCACAGCCTCTCTGGGCAGCTGCTCCAGGCTCCACCCTCCCAGCAGAGAAGTTTCTCCTCCTGCTCAGGTGGCACCTCCTGGGTTCCAGTTGGTGCCCGTTGCCCCTTGTCCTGTCCCTGGGCACCACTGAGCAGAGTCTGGCCCCAGCCTCTTGCCCCCTGGGGCCCTTTAGCTCTTGATAAACATTGGAAGATCCCCTCTCAGGCTTCTCTTCTCCAGGTTGTCCTTGTCAGAGAGATGCCCCAGTCCCTTCACCCTGATACCATTGCTGTTCCACTACCTTCAAGGGAAATTTTAGCCTTTATTTAGGTGAGACTTGCTTTGCTCTTTGTCTATGTCCCTACTGTGTGCCAGCCAGGTCTTCTCACCTTTTCTCTTTTATTGAAACACTTGTGGAGATTTTTCAGAAGCACAGGTAGAATTTAAGGAGCTGGCTCTTTTATGGAGCTGCAGTTTCCTCTCCCCCTGACAGATGGGGAGGTTATGGCAGATATCTTGCTGATGCCAATCTGGCAACTGGTCAAAGTGGAACATTTTGGTTATTCTTCATATCCTGGGATGCTCTTGGGACTTTTCTAAACACTGAGTCTCTAAGTCTTCCAGGTTGTACAGCAGCCTAGGCAACTGTTTTTTGGAAAACACAGGAGCTTTGATCTCTTCTTTGTTCTTTCTTTGGCATACAAAGACCAGGTGAATTTTTCTGATGGCTGCATAGAATTGCATGAACTGTTTCAGCTCAGTTCTGGCCCATTTTAAAGCTGCCCCTTGCCCATTTATTTATATGGGTGCATATATTTATTACTTGTGCTGGGCACAGTGAGCACAGGAGCTTGCTCTTACAAATGACTCCCAGGTCTAACCTCTACACGACTGCAAGAAATCTCCCAAAATTTATACTAATATGTCTTTGGCAAGATGTGGATTCCTCCACCATCATCCTTCCAATTGACCTGGGCTTGTTTGGTACCCACTAAATGTTCTCTTTTTCTTGTTTTGACCTTTGAAAGGTTTCAAGGAATTTGTGGCACCAACAGTTTTCCCATTGTGCTGCTCAGTCTCTTTTCCAAAGCCCAGACAACAAAAAGATGTCAATTTAAAGTATAAAAAGTCTTGGCTATTTATGCCTTGATTTTTGGTGATTTCTGAGTCAGGACAAATAAAACCCCTGAACTTTCTGAGAAAATTCCCAGAAGTTTCTTAAAAGCTCTCTGGTGGTAGGTCTGAGAGCTGTGGTGGAAGCTCCTGGGGGGCTTGGCTGCTGCTCCTGGTGTGAAACAGAGCAGAGGAGGCCCTGGGCACTGCTCTTCTTCTGTCTAAATACCCAGGAGTGTGGAACTGTTTCTTGCAGCTCTGTCTGCAACCAATCCATAGCTTCTCCCAGGGGCACTTGGGTGGTGTACACTGCTGGGCACCAGAGATGCCCGGGGAAGCAGCAGTCTGTGCCAAGGACAGCACCATCTATCACTTCAGTTCCTTTGAACCACCTTTTGTTTTGACAGAATTTAGTGACTCCAGCTTGAGAGGTCAGTTCCAATTTATTTATTTTTAGGTTTTTTTAGATATAGTACCTATATAGGGTGCAGATTGAAGAATCATGGCTATGAATATTCATTCCCAGGCTGTCAGGGGCACTCAATGCTCCTTAACGTGATCTGACAGCTTCTGGGCTCAGCAGAGGGGTTGGCAGCTTCTCACCAGCTGCTAACACAGGTGACAACATGAAAAACCAAAATCCCCATCCTCATGGTACCTGTAACCCTCTCTCAGTGGATGGACATCTCCCATGCACGACTGGAGGCTCAGGGGTCCATACCTTGAGGTCTCTTGGATGCAGAATGGGGGGACAAGGCTGCCCTTGGCCCCATTGTTCCTCTCAACACAGCTCTCCATGCTGGTCAGTGCCTCCTGACAAGAAAAGAACTTCAAAAAATCAGATTATCAATGAATTTTGCCAGGGAGTCGTGTATTTGCTAGCACATCAGTGCTATTGATCTTTTACTTGACATGGTGCCTCCTAACATGGTACAACCTGGTGATCAGATCAAGGAGAACCTCCTGAGACCTGAGCAAAACCTGGCTCATTTGTGGTCTGTGCAAACAAGAGCTGATGTCAAATCTTTTACCACTTTCAGCTCAATTCCACACTTCTGTCAGACGTCTTCATTCCTTTTGCTTCATTTTAAACTCCTCTCAAATAAAGAGAGTTTTCCACTCCTATTGAAATGGAAATGAGGGAAACCCTGCTAGATTTCTGCAGGTGATGAAAGAAGGGGGGGTTCAGCTTTTTGTGAGGCACCTGTAGGTGTCCCCAGGACCTGGGCAGGTGCAGCCTGTGCCCCCAGAGCCTTTGCCAACCCCCCTCCCTGCAGGGCAGGGCAGCAGCCAGCTTTGGCTTTCCAAGGGGAGCTGCACTGAGCGTGTTTGGGCACACACAGGCTCTGCCTCCTTCCTTTCCAGCTCCTTGGTGGGGCTTGGATCCTGGAGGGACTGCCAACGTCAACCCCAAAGTGTCACATTTTGCAGGAGGGATGAGAAAAACTTGGATTAACCTTGGGGAGCTTCCGAGGCTGTTGCCTGCTCCATTCCTTTTCTCTGGGATATTCCTCTTTTCCTCCCACCCATTGGCATTAAATTCAAGGATAACACAGAATTAATCATGAAGCTGTTTGATAGCTCATCTGAAGACTTATATTCTTTTTTTTCTCAAAGAAAAGAACACAGCCTTGTGCAGCTGAACAGCCATGAATCACATCAGTGTCACTGGCAGGACAGCAGAGAATTAATGTTTATTTTGCTTTTAAAATCTGATATTTAGGGAAGGAAATTCTTCATGCATTTTATAGTGTTATTTTTATTGCCCTTGTCGCTCTGGAATTTAGCTGGAATTAGGTTTCTGAGGAAGAGAAATTTGGAGATGGAGTCAGACTTTGGGATGCAGGTCTGCTCACGGGGGCTGCAGGAGGCATCGATTCCCTCCACGTAGCCAGGCTGGAGTCCCTCTGCTCAGAGTTCAAACCCCTTTTCTCTCACCACTTGTCTCTATTTTTTTTCCCAGCAATTTTTATTTCCCTGTTTCTGTGCACAGATGATGCCACCAGTGCCCCCGTTGCTTTGCTGGTGTCTCCTGCCTGCTTCTCCTGCTCTGCTGTTCTTTCTGCATCCCTCCCTGAGCCAAACTTTCACACACAAGGTGCTCTGCTCATATCTTGGGTTGGGATCATGATGTGTGTAGATGCCCAGCACAGGTTTCTGCTGCTGCTGTAGCTCCCTTCTGCCATATACCAGACTTGTTGGTGTTGTGTTGGGGTTTTTACTAATGTGTGAATGAATTGCAGAATGATAGAATGGTTTGGAAAGGACCTTTCAAGGTCATCTGGTCCACCCCCCTGCAGGGAGCAGGGACATCCCCAGCTAGAGCAGGGTGCTCAGAGCCCCGGCCAACCTCCCCTGGGATGGTTCCAGGGATGGGGCAGTGACCACCTCTCTGGGCAACCTGGGACAGGGGCTCAACACCCTCAGCAGCAAAAAACTCTTCCTTCTCTCCAGTCTGAATCTCCTTCTTTTAGTTTCAAACCATCCTGCCTTGTCCTGTCCCAACAGATCCTGCTAAAAAGCCCACCCCCCAGCTTTCTGGCAGCCCTGGCAGCCCCCAGCAGGTCTCCCCAGCTGGAGCCTTCTCCTCTCAGCTGCCGCAGCCCAACTCTCTCCTGCTGGGCTCCCCGCAGAGGGGTTCCCCCCCCGGCG
>NW_008618109.1:25409-44900 GCF_000691845.1 Merops nubicus
TGCTGGGGCTCCTCTGGCCCCGCTCCAGCAGGTCCCTGGCTCTGCTGTGCTGAGGACTCCAGAGCTGCCCCAGCACTGCAGGGGGGTCTGGGCAGAGGGGCAGGATCCCCTCCCTGCCCTGTGCCCATGCTGCTGGGGGCTTTTTCATGTGGGATGCTAAACTCAAACCGTGATGCAGCTGGTGGAAGGGCTGGAGATGTGGAAAGACAGGCTGGAAATTCTGATTTATTTATTTACTTATTCCAAGCAAAGGCTAAACAGAAGATGAGCAACTTTTTGGGTTTGCCTTTGAAGACATTTCCACCAGCATCCTACCAATGGGCTCATTCCCAGCCCGAGTCTTCCCCTTGACCTGTCCTGGTTGCCTGGCACGTGGAAGCTCTTCTAGGGGGGGTGTGCCCCAACCCCCAGACCCCCCAGCACTCTTTTGAGCAGTTTTGATGGGCAGAGCAGCTTTTGGAGACCAGTTTATACACAGAAAGTTTTACACACTTTCTGGCTGAGGTACCAATGTACATTTTGCAGTACAGAGGTAGCAAAAAGCTCAGGCAGTGAGCTCTTGTGCTTTGTTTGGTTCCTCTAGTCATAAACTAGACGATTCAATAATACATTAATTCAGGGAAACTAATTTCCCCGTGCCATTAAATCGTCGTTAGCAAAATAGTTTAAATTTATTTTTCAAAATTTGAAATTAAAATTGCCATGCATCTGGATCAGGGTCTAGTTTTCCTTCACTCTCATGACCAAATTCTGGCTGTGCTGCCTAACTTAGTCAGGGTGACATGTCCTGGTCTTGAACCCTGGTTACCATGTTAATTTTCATGGACTCAACAAAGACTTTTAATTGAGCAACCTGCACTGTCTGGGGCAGATATATTCCCAAGCTCTTGTCTGCTCCAGTGAGCAGATTTCTTGACCAAGTTCTGTGATCTAGGCTTTTTTATTGTGCTCCAAGTGAAGTGCTTTGTCTCCCCCAGCCACAACCACCCTGGTGAGTGTTATTGATGCTCAGAGAGCTCATCTGTATCTGCCTGGCAGAGATCATTGTGCCTCTGGGTGAGCCTTGAACAGAGATTCATCTGCTTTGCAAAAAATGCATGAGCCTCAACAAAACCTATAAAAGAACATGAATAATGACTTGAACTTTAAAGTTCCTAAGACTAATCCGTGTTGCTCATAAGTTTGCAGAATCTTCCTGTGCAGCAGACAAAAGTAATAAATGCTGGTTTTTCCCTTTCCATCCTTCCCCTTGCAACAGGCCCTTTAGTTCCCCAAGCTGTCCAAGTTTCACGTGTGCATTTGGGCACAGAAACACTGAGTTGGTTCCAAATTGGCTCCAGCTTATGCTGTAGCCATTGAGGACTGCAGAGCGGGCAGGACAAGCAGCTGCTCTTTGGATGAAGATGCAGAAGATGGATAATGAGTTGGCTCCAGCCTATTGCTTTGGAGAAACAAAGATATGTGTTACTGTCCTTTTTATATGCCACTGAAATGGCACAAATCTGTCACCAGAAAAAGGTGGTTGGCTGATATTTCTTCTTTCCAATGTCTCCAGGATTAATTGGCTTGTGTGTTCGCTGGAGAGTTGCTCCTGGGTGGATGCTGGGAAACAAGGTTATGGAAAAATAGCTCCCTAACATTCTGTGGGCTTGGTTTTTTTGATTCAGAAGGCAAATGTTTCTGTTTTTGGTGGGTAAAGGGTGAAATTCCCATCACCTCTCACCATCTCCTGTCTCCAAGTGTGACCACTCTGTGTGTGCCCCTGCATAGCCCAGCTGCTCATTTTCAAATGCTGAATTAAGGACTCTTGATAGATTCTTGGTATATCAACTTTTTCTTTTCCCCTCAAAGCTCTCTGAAGCCGTTTGATGAGAATTTTGGAGGAATCCTTTTATTTCTCATTGAAATTCTTGTGTTGCATGTGCCTGGGTACAAACACTGTCTTTGAAGAAATCCTTCCTTAGACCAAGCCACGTAGCACAGAGTTTGCTGTGAGGAGCCAAGCAGGGTAACACCATGAAACCAGGAATGTAGAAGGGCTTGTTCATCACAGCTGAATCCCTGCTAACTAGATCATCAATGTCTCAGGCTGGAAAATGAGGTGAAAATAATACATCTGTCCATTGCACACCCATTGGAAAGGTCATCTGCTGGTGAAAGGTCAGGAAACGTGTGCTCCTTACAGATAACTGAGTATTTTTTGCAGTTGAAATGACTGAAATCTTACCTTCTTAATGATGAGAACAGCTCTGATCGTTTGAGAGGCATGTGTGAGGTGTGTCTGCAGTGCCTATTGCTCAGTCTGGGAGAGCAATTTCTGTTTCTGGGTTGGAACAAGATGATCTTTAAGGTCTCTCCCAACTCAAACCATTCTACGCCTCCTCTCACCATGAAGTGGCAGGGTATCAATTCTGTGTGTGCTCAGCTCCCCTTTAGAGCCTCTGTCTTCTGAATAATGGATTTGATCTTTTCAACCAAATCCAAACTCTTAGCTGAACCTTTCTTTCATTATTTTTAGATCTATTATTAACCTGTATCCTCTATTTTATGGTCTTTTTGTTTTCCAAATCACTGATAAATTAATTAAAACATGTTAAAAGAAGCATCATGCATAACAGCAAACAGCAATAAAAATGAAAGCAGAAGAAAGTCTCCTGGAGATTTTGTTGGGTAATTTTCAGAGTGTCTATAACCTGGAACATACCACAGGCAAAATAGTGAAAATTGAAATTAATATTTAAAATCTGACAAGTGTAAAGGTCTGTTTTAATGTGAGCACTTACTTAGACTGAAAAAAATGTGAATATTTTATTTCAGTGTCTTCACATTCCAAACTAAACAGCTTTAGAGCTGAGACCTCAGGCTTGCAAGTGTTCATGAGCATCAGTATCTCCACCAAAATCCTTGAATGACTAAAACCTGCCAGTGGAACTCTGAGTTTCTACAGGAAGGGTCAAAAGCTCTGCTGAGATGCAGAGTAAACAAACAGCTGGATGTCAATCCCTTCCCTGCAGCCTTGCATAATTTTATAAATGAAATATATGAAATGCTCATGAGTGATTTTCAGTGAGAGAGGAGAGCTGCAAAGCATCAGAGTGAGCACCTCTCATCTGTCCAGGGTCAGGCTCACCCCTGAGGTGCTCAGGCTCTGCACACACACTGCAGAAGGAGCAACTGTAGCTCCCATGATAATTGGCATCAATCCTTTGAAGAGCTTTTATTCAGGTTGAATGACTCTGCTAAGCTAAGGAGTCTTATTAAAGCTGATAAATAGTAGAAGAGTGAATGGACTTCAGTGGAGTGAAGAAGTAAATTTGTACTTGTGTAGCTTAGGAAGGTCAGACCCAGGATGGATCAGCACTTCAAAGGAGATCTTCAAGAAAAACACATGAGAAGATCTCTTCCTTCTGAACTGGCTGCTGAGGCTCTGACCTGGTGTAAGGTGGACCCACAGCTTGTGGGGGTGGCATCCCCAGGAGCAGTCTGTGCATGCCTGGGGGCATTTCTGCCCAAATCCTTGTCAGGAGGAACCCAGGACATGCTGACCACAGGGACCAGCCATAATTCGACTGCCTTCAGTCTTGAGCCTTTAAAAATCTGCCTTCATGAGGTCTTTGGACTCTTTGACTGTCAGGGGAGGATTGGCTGATGTTCTACTTGTACCAGTCCCTATTAGGCTATCGTTATACCATATAAATTAGTCAAAATTAAGAAAAAAAATCAATAAAAATTCTAAATGCCTTAAAACTTTAGGAAATAAATTCATCACATTTAACAGTTAGAAATATGGGGGGTTGGTAAAGGTCTGTGTAGCAAAACCAGATCTATTGGCTTATCCCAATTTTCTTCTTGACTAGAAAACTCCTCTTTCAGCCATTGAGAAATGTGGCAGGATTATCTCATCAGCACCTCCTGAGACAGCAGAGCAATGGTAATCCTCATCTCGCAGGTGGCAGTGGCAGATAGACTCTTATCCATGGGAAAGGCAGAAGGAAAGTCACAGATAGGAACATCCTATGGAGAAAATCCTTTCCACAACCCTCCTCTCCTTGGCTTTCTGCTCTCGGGTACCACCCACCACTCAGTGATGCTTCTAGCACTACCTCCTAGCCAACTGCTGCATCCAGTTTTTAGTATCCTCCGCTGGAAAAATGTGGGTGGGACATTTTTACCCCATCTCCATTTGTCTCAGAGTGCTTTTCCAGCTCAGAGCAACGTTTGGGATGAAGAAAGGTGGTAGCTCAGATTTTTTCCTGCATCATGAGCAGCAATAGGTTACACCTCTCCCAGTGACAAATATTTATTGGGGTTTTGGGGTATGGCAACAAGGAAAGGTGCCTGGACCTGTGGAGCACTCTGAGGTCACACAGGGAGCCTGTGCCTTTGTTGGTGTTTGTATCATGGGAGTATTTGTGCTCCATAAATTAAAACAAACCATGATCTAATCATGGAGGATGCAGGGTTTGAATCTCCAGGTTGAAAGCATTTGATATCTGTATCTAGCTGGTTACTTCATCAAATTATTTCTCCAGTATCCAGAACTGTAGTTATTTTATACATCTTTGAGCCTGAACTTCTATAGCTGAACTGCTCCAGGAAAGGTGCTCTGCTTCTGGAGAGCTTGTTCCATGGTGAATGGTGAGCCCAGTGACCTGCCAGTCCCAAGCTGTTGTCTGCATGGAGGTTTTCCTTACTACAGTGCATAGCTCAGCAATGATCCCTGGCTGTGGCTACTGATTGTCCTGAAGTTCCCCCAGATCTCTGTCCCTGCTAACCCCCAGTCCATGAGAGAGGCATGCTGGGGATGGCTCCCTTGCCCTGTCTCCTCCCCTTTTGATACTAGGATGGGTTTTCATTTCCTTCCAGCCCCTCAAAGTGTCCCACCCTTGTTGCTTTCCTGGAACAGAATTAACACCTAATTATTGCAGAGCTGAAGACATCAGGATCTCCAAGCCAAGGATAATAGCAGGAAAAATAACCATTCAATCTTTCAGAATGAGCTGAACCCAAAGTTCCCAGCGACATCAAAGCATGGCCTATTAAATAGAAGAATGTTCCATTTTAGTGAGAGAAGATGAGAGGGGGGTAGGAATGAAACAGAGAACTATCCATTGGCAGCATTTCCTTCAGAGGCCGATAGAAAACTCTTCCACCATCATCTTTCCATTAAGGATGGCAAGTCTCATGTTTAACCTGGCCAGAACCACGATTTAGTTTGAACTGCACTTTGATTGAAGAATTCTTTTGAAGATCCCTTGCTTTATTTGAGAATATCAGATAGAATAAATAAAAAGAGCATCAGTACAGAGCAGGAACTGGAAGATAAATGTCATAGGGTGCATAGCATGAAATTCAGATGAGTGGAACTGATTTAAAACAGCAGTGTAGAGACTGGGAGTATTTAGAGATGGATGTGAAAGGGGAATCTGTGCATAGCAAAGGAAGGAGAAGGATTTAAAGATTATTTAGAAATATTCTTGCCTAGGTGCAGTGTATTAGCAGATATTCAAGGTATGAATGGGTCCTTAACAGTTACCAGGGCAAGTGTCCTGCAGAAAACCAGTGTCAGACTGTCATGACATTTTCCCTTTGTGTTCATGATTTCTGGGTAATGCAGTTTGATTTTAGCCATCAGTAAGAAACTGTTCAATCTTAATTTAGGGTTTGTTCCCAAGAAACCTTCTTCTGCATCCTTTCACAATGATCAGTGGGTTTTGACTCTGGTTATTAATTCAGTTTCTGCTAGAGGTCAAGTTGTCCCAGGGGTAGAAGTCTGGAGTATAAGTGGCAACTTGTGGGGAAGGATTTTTCTCCAGCTTCTTCTTCATGCCCACGCTGTCAGCTGCTCTTCCTGAGCATCCTCTCTTTCAACAGCTCCCAGGATCAGGGTTTCAGTTCCAAGTCATGGCCAGTGTTCATTAGAGACGTGAGCTGAAATAATCCCTGCGTTACACGTGGCTTTCAGCTGGCTGTGCTCTCACTTGTTGTCATCCTGAAGGTGATTTTAAAGCACAGCCAAAGTAAGAATTTTCAGAGTTGTTTTTCACCATATTCCCGCTGCAGCCGCCGCTCAGCCAGGCTGATCAGATCTGTGACGATGGGAGGAATAATGAGAGCCACTAATCATGGGGAGCCTGTGGCTTTGTCTTCTGACAGAGGGAGTGGCGTGCATTAGTCTGCTCATCAACGCAATTAATTACATCAGTCGTCATTTCCTTCCCACGTGCTGGTGCTGCCTGTGCAGGGGAGGGTGCAGTGAGCTGTGTGTGCACCAGTGTGGAGGGGCTGTGGCATCGTCAGGGCAGGCAGCAGGGAGCTTCTCTCCTGTCTTCTGCTGCAGGAGCAGCAAACAGCCTGAAATGACTTCTGCAAAATGTGTAGTACCTTTAATTACCCAAATTCTAGAGATTTAGGAGCAGAAATCCTTTCCCGTTGAAGTCCTCTGATCTGTTTTAAGGTAGTTCATAGTTCACCAGTATGTGGGAAGCATCTGAGAGCTCCTAGTACTGTAATGTGGTATCAGAGATTTTGCTTTTCTGCTGTACTCCTTGCTGAGGGCTGTTGATAATGATGCAGCTGCCCCCTGGAACTGGGGGATCCTCATGTTGAATTCTCCAAGGTCCATGGCCACAGGTACCATGAACACCTGCAGAACACCCTGAGAACCAGATACATGAGTTCTACCCACTGTTTCGGGGGGAAAACAAACAAACAAACAAAACCCCTATAAATATTCTGAATAAACATACTGCCCAAGCTCAGATCAGTTGAGTTTGAGCCAGCAGGAAGACCTCAGAGTTAGGTACTGCCTTGGAAGTGTGGAAAATACTAACTCTTGCCTACTAGGACTCAGTTAAATCAATATATTCTGTTACTGTGGTGCATAGTTACTTTTGGGAGAGTTAAGATGAACGACAAATTTGTCACTATATTGAGCTGGAGCAGGATAGGACCTAGTAAATCATCTTAGATGGGGCAAGCCTGACCTAAAAACCTTCGTTCAGAAATATAACCCACAAATATAAGCTAATCTTTCTTAGTCTGGGGGGAAATCAAGTAAAAATACAGCCACAAACCAAAAGGATGAACCCCAAAACCTCAAGAATGTGTGTGTGTGTATTTTCCCTTTCTATAGCTCTAGCTCCCAGGTGAACTGTTTGCAAAGATTTGATCAATTCCTGATTTATCAGTCCCCAATACCAGTTGGTTTCACATGGAGTGGTTGCCTGTAGTGTTACAATATTTCCCAAAGCAGGATTTCAAGAGAAGGGATCTCATAATGTTCTGAAGGGGAAGGTGGATGAATTCAGCTCGAGGAGTGCCTGGGAACAGCTTCATTGGAGCATCCAGCTGGTTGGACAGGTTCTCCTAGCCAAGGGCACCCTCCAGATGAGAAAACCAGCCAGAAAGTTTAATTTTTATACATCATCCCTCTCCCCCTGCCCCATTAAAACAGGTTAAAAGGCCTAATTGGTTTCCCTTGAAGAGAAACGAGCTCTGGCTGGTTACCAAGCAACTGGTGACAATTTGCTTTCCCCCTTTTATTCAGGAGAACTCGATTCAAACTTTACAAGAGCGTTTTTGATTCATGTTTATATTCCTCATAAAAAAAGCTCTCTGATACTGTTTTGTTAGCCTTGGAAAGCCAAAGCCCCCTGCTAAAAGGTGCCTTAATCAGGGAATATATTACAGAAGCTTCCCTGCTCATCACATTTGTACTGGTGGAGGAAATAACAGGTCTCCTGCTGGATAGAAATTGTAAATAAGGCTGGTTTTGCTCAGTCCTGGTTTTGGTGGCTCTGAGGAGGGTGCTTGGGGATGGGCTCAGCAGGAGCTGCTCTCTGGATGCATGGCAAGTTTTAGCCTTCATTCCACACCTCTTTAATTACACGTGGTGTAATTAGAGCCAATGTATTGACACCAGGAGTTGGTCCCACAGCATCTCCCTCAGCCCAGCTCTGCCTGGAGAGGAGATCCTGGCACAAAGTGTTCACAGGGTGCAGTTTGATGGCACGTGCAGGAATGGCACCATGTTCCTCCTGGGTATTGCACCCACACAATGTCACTTTTGCCATGTAACCAGTGCCACCATTTCTGGTTCATGATATGGGAGGGCAATTACAATTACTGGGTAATTACAGTGAGTGTGTCACCCAGGCAGCCATGAGCTCTGGCTTTGCAATACCCTGGGAGCTCAGGGAATTGCACCCTGCTGCTCTTGAGGGTTTAGAGCCATGAGGAGATGCAGTCACAAGACTCACTGACCCATCAGGTTTCCTGGAATGACTACATAGTGCTGGGGAAGGTTTCTCCAGCGTGCTGTGGATGAGGCCACTCATGGGTGCAGCTCTCCAAAAGCCACGTTATACCAAAATCTACTGCAAAGAAATGAAACAGGTTGGTTGGTTGGTTTTTTTTTTCTGGGAGCTTTGTGTAACGCTGGGTTTTGTGCAGCAATTTCCACGGGCCAGGTGTTTTTGGAGGTGACAACCCCTTGGTGCCACACTCCTGCATGCAGGTCACACAGACACGGCGATCACATTCCCTGGAGCCTCTACAATGGATTGCCAACACCTCCCAAATAGTTGGGGTTTTTTAATGACCTCAGAAACCAGAGGCTAGACCAAAGTGTATTTTGTCTGTTGCAGGCCTAAAATAACAACTTTTGACTTCCGATTAACATCATCTCTGTGGGATTTACTCCCATGGCTCAGTTTGTTTCCCCCAGCTCTGCTTCAGCACACAGCAAATCTCAGTCCCAATGGCTTCTGAAAGAGCACAAGAAATGTATTGTTAAAAAAGATACTGACCTTTTATATGCTGCTTTGGAAATTAGACTTGATATAAACTACTTTAGTAGTAATTAATTAGTTTTACACTGTGCTGTGTTATGAATTTGAGGATCTGGTGCTGCCCCTAGGAAGGAATAACCCCCGGCACCAGTACAGGTAAGGGGTTGACTTGATGGAAAACAGCTCTGTGGAGAAGGACCTGGCACAACAAGGTGGACAACAATTTGCCCATGAGTTAGCAATAGGTTCTTGTGGCCAAAATAACAGTGGTGTCCTAGGGTTTTTGGCCAGCAGGTTGAGGAAGGTTCTCCTGCCCTTCTGCTCTGCCCTAGGGAAGTCACATCTGGGGTACTAGGTCCAGTTCTGAGCCTGGAGCAGCTGCCCAGAGAGGCTGTGGAGTCTCCTGCTCTGGAGAGATCCCAAACCCTCCTGGCTGTGACCCTGGGCACCCTGCTGTGGGTGAGCTGCTGGAGCAGGGGTGGGATGAGAGGATCCCCAGAGGTCCCTTCCAGCCCCACCATGCTCTGTGATCTCTAGATTCTGATTGATGCATTCCCACAAAGGATGAGCAACCCTGTAGTTTTACTTCCAAGGAAGTTATTGCCTGTGTCCTACCTCTGAGGACTCTTCCCCACCTGAGCCCTGCCTGCTCCACACGAGCTCTGACCCTGACCCAGCCTCGCTGGTGGGAGGTCCCTGCCTGTAGCCCTGGGGATGCTGTGAGAGCTAAAGGATGTGTGAGCCCAAGGCCTGCAGAAAAGACACTGCTGAAGCTTGCAGCTGATGCGAGACAACCAGGAGGCTCTGGAAATTTGGGAGAGCAGAAAGGGATGTTTGCTGCAGTGGAATTCCAAGGGGCACCTCCCCTCCACGACTGTGGCAAATTCAGTAGACATCACAAACTGCAGAATGAGGAACAGCAAGAACACAACTCTCCCTGAACATGTTATTTATCTTGGCAACTTGCAAATTAATTCAATAAAAGGCATTTAAAATGAATTCTTTAATATAACGTATTCGTTTGGAATGCAATTTTCCTTTGACTACACTGCATCTGAACTTTCTGCTGACACACGTGGTCGGGTGCAGGCCTGGGGCTGTGTGCATCCAGATTTGTCCAAGAGCATCTCACAGGACAGCTGTAGTGCCAGAGAGAGGATCTGCATCTGAATGGATTTATCCCCCAGGAGGGTGCCACAGGTCAGAGCAGCTGAACGCTAACTGGGGCTGGAAACCCAGCAAGATGAACCTCCTCCCTGCCCACTCCCATTTTCATCTTCAGGAATCAGAATGCAGAGCACAACAGGCTGGCTTTGGTGGTGGAATACAAAACCAAAAGGCTTTGCTGACTGCAAACCAGAGCAGTGCTGCAGGGCTGGGGACAGAAGCCACCCCCTGGCTGGTGTGGCTCTCCTGTGAGGGCTGGGGAGGGGAGAGCTGCAGGATCAACCCCTGGGAGAGCTTCCAGCAGCTGATGTCCTCACGCCCAGCCAGTGCTGGCTGAGCAACCACAGCTCATCAGGAAGGTCAGCACTTCTCCAGAGCTAGGCTTGCTATTTTTCAGTGATTAACTCATTTCCTTATTAGCACTCATTTCATCTAAGCCTAAGCCACGGTTTACAATTCAGCCTGTGCAAGGCAGTTTCCCCTCTGGCTTGGAAAGAAATTTTATCACCCTGCCAGAAATAAAAGGACCTCAAATAGAGTCTGAGTTCAGAATGGTTTTGGGTTGGAAGGGACCTTTAAAGGTCATCTTTAAGGGCATCTGCAGCTAGAGCAGGCTGCTCAGAGCCCCCAGATGTGGTTTGTCTCCATATTTATTTAAAATTATGCAAAAGTTGTGAAACTGTAAAGCTCTAAGGAGGTCTAAACATAGCAAAGAAGAGGGGAAAAAAATCCCTATTTATCTGAGATGCATTTTGGTAGCTGGAAAAATCACTTGGCATCACCAGAAATGGATGAAATGTTACAAGCCTCCAGTCTTGGAATAAAATGTTAATAAACTAATTTCTTTTTCCAGACCTTCCCTTCCCTTTTTCCACGTTACCTGGTGACTTTGTTCCTACCCAGCTGTGTATTTTCACCTCTCATCCTCAGGTCTCCAGTTCTTTTGATGTGGTTCTCCAGAAGCCTTCTGTAGATGGCAGGTTCTTGAAAGAGAAATTTTGCTTTCTGCAAGACATGCTCTGTTTGCAAAAGGAATTGTTGCTGAAGAGTCGAAAAACTCAAGTGACTGCTTCAACTCTTGAAGAGTCTAAAAAATGCTACTTATCTGTAGATGAAAAAGAACTTCTAGGGCCATTCAGTGACTTTGGGTTCACTCCTTTCCCTACTCATTACACCGACCTTCTGTGGGGTGGAAACTTCTGACACACGTATTGTGATCAGGAAGATATGATACTATATATATTAAAATAAGATTCAGGCTGGGAACCATCACACAGAGGTAAGTTCTGCCTTTGTACAGCTCAAAAATCATCCTCTGATGTCTATGGGAACTTCCCAAGGGTTTCAACAGCCTTTGGATGGGGGTGTGGGTGATGAGATGAGGCCACCCATCAACCTGAAGCATAGAGAGGAAAAAACAACCACTGCAATATAAAATTCATGGGGTTTGTGAGATTAAAAAATAACTGGAACAGGCTGCACATCTATATCATCATGGGTGTAGGGAGGAAACTGTTTTCCAGCTCCCCTCCAAGTCTCTCAGGCTGTTAAAAGAGCTCATTTTGGGACATACCATTCCAGTAAGAAAATAATTAATCTAACAGACAAGAAAACAGGTAAATAATTTTCCAAAATAGTATTCCTCAGGTTTTGTATGTGCATTGTATAAAATACCAGGTCCAAACACCACAGTTTGCAGTGAGGCTTTTCCAATATCACAGATTTTTTTTTTAAAGAAAGTTACTTCTTTCATATTTTCTACCATTTCCTAAGGCATTAACTTCAGTGTTAATTAGGTCCATCTCTTAAACGTCAATTAGCCGTATCAAATGTGACACCATTTTATCACAGCTTGAATTTTCCCCTAACTTCTAGAAAAAAATAAAATATGCTCTCATTATTCTGTTTCAGAGTTTCAGAACTGGGTTGTGGGGCTGAGGTATGAATGTATACACAGTTAGAGCTATTTTGGGCAGGGGGGAACTGTAATGTCATCAGAACTGTCAAGAATGTGTTAGAGCTCTTTGCCTGACATTTATTATTTGGGATGGGAAGTTGAATTTTTTTTCCTTCATATCAAACTGTTGCCATTTTGTGCTGATAAAAAAAAAATAGCTCGGATTTATTGCTCCATCTCTATCGAGGCTGTGCTAAAGTTTCTTTATTAAATTGCCTTATTCAAATTGTATCCTCAGGCCGTTTCCAATCACGGGTGTCTTAACTCGTGTGAGAATAAGCTCCAGACACCAAGATGTAAGTGGCTGATAAGATAATTTTTTGGGAACAGCCAGGAAATTGGCACGTGTAATCCCCAAAGGTACTCGTTACAGCTCAGGCTTTTTTATTAGCCTAATTTCTGGACTTTTCTCTGTTATTTCTCTCCAGACTGTTTGATGTAATGTCTTTATTAATCTCTTGTAGGCAGAATTGTTTGTATGTCACGAAAGAGCGTTGCTGAAATGGGATGTCCCTTTCTACATAATGAAGGGTGACTTTAAATTGGAAAAACTCCACTAAGTCGTAGGTACCTACTGATAGGATGGAGGATTATCATTTTCATTAAAAAGATGGGTTTCCATCCACGAGGCAAATTAGTTGATTTTCTCTAAACAATAAGGGTAATATTGCTGTAGTTAATCCACCTTCACCCCTGCAGAAAGACCCAGGAGAGGACCAGTTCTTACCATGGAAAGTGTTTCTCATCCCAAATGTGTGAATTCTGCCTGTGGTTGGATCCAGGATGTTTTGCAGCTTCTCCCTGTCCTCCAAAGGGTACAAAATAACCACATTATGGGGCTAATCCAACGCCACACATGAGCTGCCATGCATCCTCTGTAAGGGTGGCTGCATTTGCTGGCTCACAAGGGGGGCTGGGGCAGCTCAGGGCTGTCGTGGTGTGAGATGAACCCACCTCTGTAGGAGAGGCAGGTGCACAGGAGAATTAAAAAATAACAGAAATGAAAACTAGCATTTTCCAAAGCACTGAAGAACTAAATCCCCACCATTGTCTGGGCAGTAGTTTTCTGATGAGCTTCAGTTCTGTCTAAACACAGGCAGAGCTCTGGTGTCTCTGTCCAGTTTGGATTAAGTTGCTGGTGATTTAGGAGTGTTTTCAAAGCTCACCCGGGACATGTTGATTTATCTGGGGGCGATTCACACCTACTAACAGCAGAAGCCAAGATCCCTCTTTGAGTTTAGCATCTGCAGAGGCAGTTTCAGTTTCTGGACAACGTCTCTTGCACATAAATATGCATGAGGCAGCTGAGCGTGGAGCTGTGCCAGCGTGTGCCAGCCCAGAAGCTGCTTTGCACATCTATATCATCTGCTCCGTGCTCCTACCTGAGATATTTCATAGAGCTGTCCAGAAATGGGCAGCACGTGGCAGTGCTTGGTGTTTCTCTGGCCTGGAGGGTTGTTTGTTGAGGCTGAAGCTCTACCCTCGAAATGTGCTGAGTTTCATGGACATTCCCAAGGAGGAAGGAGGCTCCTCGTGTGCACCCAGAGGGTTGGGATGAGCTGGTTCACAGGAGACAGGGCTCTGAGCAACCTGCTCTAGTTGCAGATGTCCCTGCTCAGTGCAGAGGGTTGGGCTAGATGACTTTGAAAGGTCCCTTCCCACCCAAACCATTCCATGAGTGGTTCTGGGATCAGCCTGGGTGAAGCAGGGCAGCTCTCTCCACAGCTCATGCCCTGTATGTGTGTGCCCTGTCCCTGCACTCCCACCAGCTCCCACCTGGGCTCTCCACAACAAAAACTGCCATTTGCATCTTTTTGGAAGAGACTGTGTTATGCCCTTGCTGTCCTACATTGGTGTTGTCCCTGCTCAGTGGGACCTTCCTTCTACCTAGTCTGAATCTCCCTCTTTTAGTTTCAGACCATCCCCCCTTGTCCTGTCCCAACATTCCCTGCTCAAAAGTCTGTCCCCATATTTCTAACAGGCCCCCTTCAGCTACTGAAAGGCCACTAGAAGGTCTCCCTGGAGCCTTCTCTTCTCCAGGTTGAACAACCTCAACTCTCCCAGCCTGACCTCCCAGCAGAGGGGTTCCACCCTGAGGTCATTTTTGTGACCTCCTCTGGACCTGCTCCAATGGGTTCCTGTCCTTCTTCTGCTGAGGACCCCAGAGCTTGATGCATTAAAGGCACCAGATATGATGGTTTCAATGACATGGTGGCTTTGTAGAGGAGCTCCTAGGGATCCTGGGAGCTCACGCCTCCAGGGATTCAGACTTGGAAAGCTCAAGGTGTGTTGTTTAAAGCAGCTGAAACCCAATGGGATTCAGAGGTGGTTTGGGGAAAAAAACACAGGGTAAAATTTGGAGGAGGGAGAAAATTTTCAAGAGCCTGTTAGGTTAAAAATAAAACATTTACCTGCAGAATTACTAGTGTGGTTTTCCCTAAGAGACATGGAGCTAATCCTGCTGCACGGGGTGTTCAGCACCATCCCCCAGGCACTGCTGAATTTGCTCTGTTCCAAAGCAGGTGGCTCACCTAGGAATTCAAGCACAGCTCTGGTCAACGGGCGTGAGGAGGAAACAGCTTTATTCCAGCCCAATGAAATAACACGTTGTTGATTTCTTTTTAAATTACAAGATGTCCCTTAATAGCCATGCAAACGAGACCCAGAAAGAGTGGAAGGGTTGTTGTTTCCAGATTCACACAGTCTGAATCATATATCCCATCTAACAGGTAGAAGAAACAGCCTTGGACCTTTTATACACTTGAATTTATTGACTGACAACCTCCTAAACAGCCCCAAATTTAATTTGGAAGCTGTCAGGGAGTACGGCTCCATTTTTCAGCATTCATCATACACACAAGCTGGCAGCTTGTCAGAAGTTTACAGATTTCTTTTTAACTTAATGTTTTTGGGGTTGTAAAGTTCCAGACTCCACTGCACAGATGCCACCTCAGTGCAATCCTGGGGCTGGACAGATGTCTTCATTTTGAGCTGTGTGCAGACAAAACTCCCTCCTTGCTCAGGGTTGGAAGGCAGGGAAAGGGTTTAATTGAGTAGGAAATCCAAAGCAGGAGCATCTGGAGAGCTGGGCTGGTCCTGAGCCACGTGGTGCAGTGGAGATGTGAGCGTGGGGTCCCCAGGGTGTTCTGGTAGCACCTCACTTGCCAAAACCCAGCAGAGGGGCTTTGAAGGACTTGTTGGAGAAGGAGCAAGGTCTATTTCTATCTTGACTTCAGCTTTTGCTCATCTCCTGAGCCACTTCAGCAGGCCTGGGAGGAGTTTTTGGCTGTGTTTTGTCAGGCATGGAAGGTTTGGTAGGTACCCAAACGAATCAGCAGAAATCAGAAGTGTTAATGGGGGAGTTGTTGTGACAGATGATTTTCAGTACAACCTGTAGAGGCTAATAAATATTCTGCCAGTGCTAATTTTTAATTGCCAAGGCACTTGAAGAGCTTGAGCTTGTTGCCCTTCACCCCCAGCCTGCAGAAAGGGGCGGGATGGGCACAGCCTCCTTGCAGTCCTCAAGCTGGGGTGCCAAAAACTGCCTGTATTTGTTGTTGGCAGCCAAATAATGGTGTTTTTACGACTGTTATACCGTTGCACCTTCACAGCAATGGCACTATTCCACCAAGCTCCAAACTTCTGAGCAGTTAGCCTTAGGAGAAGGGACACGAGATCTCTCCCCAGAGCTGGGTACAATGCAGGAAACGTTTCCATGTGGTAACTTTTATCAGCTCCAGCCAGCCCCATAAATCTTAGCCTGAAAATAATACGACCCAGCAGAATATCAGGGTGTTGTTTACAATTTCTGCCCAAGAGCTGCTTTCCATGTGAAAATCCACAAAGCACATCAACTGCTTTCTACCAGGCTGCAGGAGAAGCTTCACTGTCATTTACCAAAGGATAACAAGAGTAAAACCATAAGGCTTGGAGGTAGTGAGTTGGGTGTGTAGTATAAATTACCTACTTGTTCAGGTAATTACCTGCATCACCTGCACAACATAAATTACCTGGCTTGAATTATGCCTTTTATCCTAACGACTCCCACTCCTGCCTGAGGAATGCAGCATCTTTACTGACTCGTGTCAGTCACTGTCCCTGGGGGCTGCTGAGGCAGAGATGGAGCTCTCAGGGGTGAGGAGGCTGCAGCCAGGTCTCCCAGGGCCAGGAAAAGATTCCTCACCTCACTTTTGTGCTGTCCTGTCTTCTAGGTCTGGTCCCTGGTGCTTCAAGGGTCATTGTCCTTTGGCTGTGAGTTTGTGCTGGGTGGGTGCACGTGGGGAGTGAGGAGAGGGAGTGTTCTGCATCCTTCCATCACCCAATTAACCCTGTTAATGATATCAGCTTCTCCCCATCAGCCAAACCCTCACTCTTCTATAAGCTAAAGCAGGGCTGGGGCTTCCTAACTATAGATGGTGCTTTAATTAACCTCATTTATATAAAAAGACCAGGAAACAGTGCTGAGAGTTCCATGTGGTGCTACATAAAGCAAAGGTAGGTGGGTGATGCTTGTTCCACAGCTCTTCTGCTTGAATTTGGGGGGTGGGTGCATCCAAGGAGGGCTGCAGGGAGATGTTGGGCAAGGGAGAGTGTCAGTGCTCCGGTGGGACAGAGGGAAGAGGTCTCTGCTTAAGAAAAAAGGCAAAAATAAATGACTGACTTGTGCTTCAGTTTGTTGACTGTGCTCGGCGTGGAGCAAACAGATTAAAAATTTGTTTATACTTAGAGGTGCTCTAAAAAATGTTTGTTTTGAAGGCAGAGCATATTAGTTAGGGGAAAAATCCTCCCTCCTTCAGGAGCTTCATGTTTATTGTTTGCTTTTTTTTTTGTTTTAAACAGAGCACAGAGAGGTGACTGTGGTGGGTGATCCAGGGATGCTGGATTTGGTTTGGGTGGTCTCTGCTGAGCTATCTTGTCTCTTCACAAGACTTTGGGGTGCAGCAGACTCGTGGCAAGGTAAAGCTGCTGTTCTCAGTGACCTTCACTGGCAGCTGCTTTGCTGGTTGGGGGGAAATGAGGTGGTGCCACCTCGTGTGCCCTGTGGTGGGAGCTGGGCAGGGTGCTCAGCCCAGTCCCCCCCAAGCCCTGGCTCTGCAGGGCTCTCCCTCTGGGGCTCAGCTGCACAAAGAGCTGTTTTGGGAGCAAGCCATGCCCTGAGCACAGTGTGCACCTAGGAGAGGGCAGATTCTGCCCTTTCAAGGGGTCCTAAGTTTGCCAGATATGTGAGGGGTGACTGAGGGAAAAAAGCCTCAAACCATTCACGGAATAGTTTGGGTGGGAAGGGACCTTTCAAGGTCATCCAGACCAACCCCTGCAGGGACAGGGACATCCCCAGCTAGAGCAGGGTGCTCAGAGCCCCGGCCAACCTCCCCTGGGATGGTGCCAGGGATGGGGCAGCGACCACCTCTCTGGGCAGCCTGGGCCAGGGGCTCACCACCCTCAGGGTCAAACATTTCTTCCTTCTCTCCAGTCTGAATCTCCCTCTCAGTTTCAAACCGTCCCCCTTGTCCTGTCCCAACAGACCCTGCTCAAGAGCCTGTCCCAGCTTTCTGACAGTGTTTAGACCCCCTGGGAGGGTCCCTGGAAGGCAACGTGGTCAGCCTGGGGAGGGGACAGGGCAGGGGCTGCAGGAGGAGGGGTCTGTGGGTGTTGGGATTCCCAGAGGAACCTGCACTTCTCTCCAGGAAAACAAAGGCACTTGAGAGGTGCAGCAACCCACGAGAGAACCAGTGAAATCCTGAAAGTGCTTTGGTTCAGAGTCCAGAATGACTCAAACTAACTTCTTAACCAGTTGGATGAGTATTTTCCCAAGTTCTCCAGGAAGGAAGAGCTCAAATCTGAAGCAAATGGTTCATTTGAGATGATGGAGAAGTCACAATAGAGTTGAAAATTTCCTAACTAACATATTGCATGAGTTGTGTGGCTGTTACAAGCCCCACACTCCATTCCCCAGCACTTGCTTCTAAGGTGGACAGAGTAGAAACTTTTAAATTGAGACAGGGGAAGAAAATCCCCAAAATTTCATCACAGAGGTTTTTTACTTAAACACTGTGAAGGAGTGAACTAGTGAAGCACAGATTTTTGTCCCTGGGCATACTGGGACCATCCTTTTCTCAGGACTGGAGCCACCCAAACAGAGTAGAAACCTTTAAAATGAAACAGGGGAAGAAAATCCCCAAAACTTCATCACAGAGTTTTGGTACTTAAACATTGTGAAGGAGTGAACTAGTAAAGCACAGATTTTGTCCCTGGGCATACTGGGATCATCCTTTTCTCAGGACTGGAGCCACCCAGGCTGCAGTAGGTGGCTCATGGCTGTCAAGATGTATCCATGAAAAGGTTGTTCCCTGATTAATTATCCCAAATAATTTAGATCTGGCCAGATTTGCAAGTTAAAGATGTATTTAGCCTCTATTTAGGTACTAGATCCTCACCAAGAGCCACAGGGTCTCAGGCTCCTGGAGATGATGTGCAGCCATGGGACATGAAGCACGAGTGGTGCATCTGCTTGTTCTTCCTCTGCAAATGAGGATCATGAAGTTGTTTAGGTTGGAAGAGACCTTTAAGATCATCAAGCCCAACCATTCACCCAGCAGTTCCATGTCTACCACTGCCCTGTGTCCCTCAGCACCACATCTCCATGACATTTAAACCCCTCCAGGGATGGGGACTCCACCTGATCTAGGGCTTGACAACCCTTTCATGGAAATAATTGTTCCTCATGCCAGAACTAAACCTCCCTTGGAGAATTCCTGCCATGTACCTGCTCCTGAAGGCTACCAGGGATGGCAGTTCTACAAATCACCCAAGCAATGTATTTGGGATTTGAGTATCAAGCTCAGTCTTTCTTGCTGGGGTTTTGGGCTGTTGTCTCTGGTTTGGGCTGCTGGGGAGATGGAGAGTGGGTTGTCTCCTCCCTCTCTGCAGTTGTCCCTGATGGATTTGCAGGGTTATCCATGATCACTGCCTTTTAATTGCCAACTAATCACCACAACTGTTGGATAGCAATTAAGATTGACAGGACAAGAGGAAATGGCCTCAAATTGTGCCAAGGGAGGTTTAGGTTGGACATTAGAGAGAAGTTTCTTTCTCAGGAAGGTTGCCCAGGGCAGTGGTGGAGTCCCCACCCCTGGAGGGGTTTCCAAGCTGTGGAGATGTGGGGTGAGGGACACGGGGCAGTGGGGACCTGGCAGTGCTGGGGGATGGTTGGACTGGATGATCTTAAAGGTCTCTTCCAACTAACATGACTCTGATTCCAAGCTGATTTCTGTGTCTGTTTTGTGTGCCTTTCTCCCCACAGGACACCAGGTCTTGGGTTTGGGAGATGTTCTTCATGGCCTGCAGTTATCCTGCATTTTGGAAGACTAAATTAACTTGTTTTCCATGCAGTGGTTTTAGCAGAGATGTTTGGAGCCCCAGTGGTGTAGGAACATAAAGACATCCTGAAGGTGTGTTGGGTGTTAGAATAAGACACCTTGATGGGAGGAAGCAGATACAGAGACCTTTGGGATTTTTGGCCTTCAGTTTTCTGAAGGTGGTGATGATGTTGGCTGGGTTGGGATCAAGTGTGTGTAG
>NW_008618109.1:44993-45622 GCF_000691845.1 Merops nubicus
TTTGGAAGGTGTAACAGATACATCTGTAGACAGGGCATGAGACTAGTCTTGTATGTTGTCCATTTGATTCTCCCCTTGGTAAAATACATTATTTTCTTTTATTACAATGGCAACTTCACCTTCACTCGTGTTTTTATCCATCAAAGTGCCTCTTCAGTGGTCAAGGACAACTCCTTTTAACTGCAGCTACTCCTCCCACTGTGGTGGAGTGACTCACTGGGTGATGTTGCCATTCTAAACCCATCCCACCCACGTGTTGGTGGCTTTCTCTGCTGTTCTGCCAGCACTGTGCACTGGGAAGTCACAGCTGCTGCTTTCTTTCAGAACAAATTCACCCACCGACAGCAAAGATCAAGCTGGAATAGAAACCCTGTAATTATTGATAATGCAGTTGGAAAGAAAACAAAATCCACTGGATAGCAGTGTCACACATTTAAAGCTTTTTTTTGAGCAGATCCAGAGAGGAAAGTGATATCACAGATGTGATAAGTATGGTAATTTTTGGGGGCCTGTCATTTTTATGTTATGTGTGCACATGAGGAGCCCCTTGGCTGGTTGCTTGAAGTGTCCAAGGGAATCAAACCTGGCATCAGTCATCAGAGCTTATGGAACGTGGGGCAAGTCTTTCC
>NW_008618109.1:45853-74870 GCF_000691845.1 Merops nubicus
AGCGACCACCTCTCTGGGCAGCCTGGGCCAGGGGCTCAGCACCCTCAGCAGCAAACATTTCTTCCTTCTCTCTAGTCTAAATCTCTCCTCTTCCAGTTTCAAACCATCCCCCCTTGTGCTGTCACACCAGGAAAGTCTGTCCCCAGCTTTCTGCCAGGCCCCTTGAAGTACTGAAAAGCTGCAATAGGTACGTGGATATGCACATTTATATATATATATAGTTATAGAAATATACACACACAGAGGTGTCTACTTTAAGGATGTATCCTGGTCAAAATCTGTGTTGAAAAGAAACCAGGAAATTCTATAACCCCAGTTTATTATGAGGACAGGAGATCAGAGTTTGCAGCTAAACATTCATTCCTCACATACCTGGAACTTTTTTTGTACACTCTAATGCTGAGCTCTCCTTCTAGAACTCTCCAGCCCTGCAGCTTCACTGGTGACACAGAGTAAAACCCAAGCAGGGGTTTAGTTGTTTTTTCCCCTCCAGCTGTTGCCTCTGTTGAGCCCCAAGTACATACCTGTGGGGCTGCTACAAGGCTGTGGGTCCCTTTGGGTGGGATGCTCCAGCACTTTGGGGACCATCCCCAACTGTCTTCTCCCATTTAACCCCTGCTCCATCCTTCCCTGCTGCTGGGCTGGGTAGTGCTGATGCTGGGTGAGGTGAGAGCAGGATTGGTGCCTCACAGGCACATGGGCTGAGGAGGTTCTGGTGTTCCCAAGCACCTTCCTGGTGTTGCTGCAGCTGCTGCTTGTGGGGTTCTTTCTGCTGGTTTGGATTCTAGCCCCTTGAAGGACCGTATTTCAGTTTTATCCAGCCTGCTAATAAGTGGTTTAAGCACGCTGGCTATATAAAATATTGCCATTTTTCTTCCTGCACAGAGCAGCCATGCCAGACTTTAATGGAGAGTTGTAACCAGGTTTCTCTGTCTCTCATTTTAAAAAAGAGCTTATGCTTAAACTGGGGGAAGTAAAAGCCTGCCATCAAACAGCGTGCATTGATCATCTCCCTCATTTCATTAGGTGCTCATGGCTTTTATGTCCTGCAGTTCCTATTACTTCTGCATTGCAGGAATTGTTCAGAAAGCAAAGAGATGTTCTGTGTCCCAGCACTGGTCGGGTGTCATTCCAGCCCTGTGCAAACCAGAGTGTCTGCTGGTTTCTGGCACATCTCACTGCTCGTCTCTCACAGCTTGTGGCACTCTCTGTGTGGGACCTCTGGGTGACTTCTACAGCACACAAGAAGTCTCTTATCTGGAAAAAAAATGGTGATTTTGTTACTCAAGAGAAGTGGAGAATGGAAACACATAAATTTTATGGGTGTGGTGTGTATATAACTACCCACTCCTGCACATCATCTCAGAAACTCTCAATTTTACTGGAATTTTCAATTTTTACCCTTTGGATCCTAATCTTGCTTCTAGCACTGGTCATGGCAAGAGGCAGTTGGGTGGTCACTCTTGTCAGCTACTCCCTCTCTTCAGATAAAGATGAGAGAGGTCTCCTGGCTTGGGCAATGGGAACATCTCATGGGACAGCCCAGCCATGGTTTGAGGACTTTATTTATTTGCTCCTCAATTTCTTACAATGGGCTGAATTTGTCATTCTTATTGACTTTAGCTCCATACAGATAACACCTGGAAGGTAGAATCATAGAATTGTTTTGGTTGGAAGAGACCTTTAAGATCATCCAGTCCAACCCTTCCCCAGCCCTGCCAGGTCCCCACTGCCCCGTGTCCCTCACACCACATCTCCACAGCTTGGAAACCCCTCCAGGGGTGGGGACTCTGCTCCTTGTCCTTCTTGTGCTGGCTGTAGCACTGATGGAATGCTGGAGAACCCCTGGGATGGTGGTCTTAGGGCTGTGAAGTGCTCCAGACAGATCTGCAGAGGCATTGCAGGTGGCTCCAAGCCTGAAGTACTTTCTGAAGTCCTCTATAACAACCCCTTCTAAAAACCTGGAGCTTTTCTAAAGGTGTTGTTGTGCCTACAGGTGTCCTGGCTGCCAGGATGAGGGTTGTTTTCCCTTGGGGACTCTGCTCCTTGTCCTTCTTGAGCTGGCTGTAGCACTGATGGAATGCTGCTGGAGAACCCCTGGGATGGTGGTCTTAGGGCTGTGGAGTGCTCTAGACAGATCTGCAGAGGCATTGCAGGTGGCTCCAAGCCTGAAGTACTTTCTGAAGTCCTCTATAACAACCCCTTCTAAAAACCTGGAGCTTTTCTAAAGGTGTTGTTGTGCCTACAGGTGTCCTGGCTGCCAGGATGAGGGTTGTTTTCCCTTGGGGAGAAGCTGAATAGGCCATTAAAATGCATGTTCTTCCTTCCTGCAGGATGTCCACTGAGACAATAAACATCTGCTTTATTGTGGCTTTTCCCTGGGAGGAGTTCAGTAACAGCACAGAATCCCAGCTTTGAAATGTCTAGCAGAGATTTTTGGGTTGCTGCAGGAGTTGTCTCTAAAGGTGAGTTAGTTTGACACATTTGTTTGGCTTTTTTTTAAGATGTTGGCCTGGACTTTGGCTTTGGTGGCTTTAACACCTCTCTTGGAGTTGCCTCGAACCCCAGCAATCTAGTGTCAAATGTATATCATGATATATCAAGGATTAGGAAGAAGACTGTGAAATTAACTCTTTCTTGTCATAAAATATTCTTTTATAATGTCACTTCTCTGGGCTGATTTTGTTTGAAAGTGCCATTAGGTCATTGTTTCATAAGGATAATTGATATATCCAGGATTAGGAAGAAGACTGTGAAATTACAAAAGGATGTTTTATGACAAGAAAGAATTAATGTCACTTCTCTGGGCTGATTTTGTTTGAAAGTGCCATTAGGTCATTGTTTCATAAGGATAATGACAAATTGTTGATGGAGAATGTTTTGTGTTTTGGTGTCTCTCTTATTCCAAATCTGATCTCAGGAAAGAGTTAGAAAGAAATAAAACTTCTTTGGGGAGCCAAAAGTACGTGGTGGGGCAAGTGATCCTCTCCAGTCTTTATATTTGGGATAAAATCTTCCATTAAATTCCAATAAACCCAAGAACTACAAGTGTCAAATAATATCTGATATCCCCAATGCACTGATAACCACTGTGCTAGGTCCAGCCACAGCACAACAAGATGGACAACAACAACAAAATCTTGGTAAGTCGTTGGTTAGTATAATTTTTTGCTATTTTAAAAACTAAGTTTTTGGCTCACAGTGAGAACAGCACGTTGGGCAAAGTCACGTTTCCAAAGCAATAGATGTGGTGGGGGATCTGGGGCTCCAGTGGCTGCAAATTCTTCCTCCATGGAGCTTCTCTGCAGCACAGCAATATATCACCTCTTCCTCTAAGTCTGTCTTGTGCAATCTCTAAGCAAGTGAAATAATTTTTTACTCCAATATCCAAGTCCCTAAATAACCTGGGAACTCATCTAACCACCACGCTGACACAATAGAGTTATAATTTAAGGGGGGAAAAAAGGAAAAAAAAGGCACAAGTGCTCTGGAGCAGCATTTTATCAAATCCTGACAGCTTGAAAAAACCAAAGTGCTTTGGGGAGACTCTTCCATTTTGGCCAAATTCCCCCTAAAATAACCCAGGGCTCTGAAAGGGAACTTGCTTGTTTCTTGCTGGCTCATCCAGCCCTGTTCTTGGCAAGCCAGCCTGCCCTGGGCAACCTGCTCCTGGATCAGGGGCCAAGAGCCTTCCCCCTCACCCTATTTGGTTGATTTATTTAGTTTTCATTGGCAGAGGAGTGTGGAATTATGGTGGGGGGAAAGTGTGGCTGGAAGCTGCTGATAAACTACTGTAATCCTCTGCTCAACAGCAAGGACACACCAAGGATAGATGAGGTTTTTTCAGGACCCTGCCCAATTGCCCGTTGAAATTGTCCAAAAATGCCAAGTTTGCCCAATCTTTCTGGGTGACCTCTTCCAGTATTTAACTGCTGTGATTGTCAGATGTGTTTTTTCCACTTGGAATTTACTTTGCTGCAAGTTTTGACTAGTGCCCTTTGTTCTCCTTTGGAGTTTTCCCTCCTTTGTGGTTTTTGGTGATACATCTCTGACCTCATCAATTCAAAATCCAGAATGAAAACATCAACAAAAATACAAACTTCCAATATCCAAAGCTCCTCCCCAAGATGGAAAGTCTGATGGAAAGTCATCTCCAAAAGCAAGTGGTCAGGCTGCGTGTGCTCCTCTAGACCCTGTTGGCTTTTTGGGGTCTTGGTGGATTTCTGCATGAGCAACAGAGTTTGTGACTGTAGAAATAGTTCAGGGATCATAAAACGTTATCAGAATAGCCATATAAAATAATAATTCAAAATAAACTTATTAAGAATCCTTCAATAAAGTTCCATTTATATCCTTTATTTTCTATTGGAAAATGAAGGATTTCTAGCAGAAAAAGCTTTTATTCTTGGGAAGCAAAACATTTGGAGCTCCCTGACCTCAGAAACTCTGCAGCCAAGCAAGGAATGGAGCAAAAGAAGATCCTGGGCATGTTCTCAGAGCATAAATACCATCATCAACTAAAGCTCCTGTGATGGTGGCTCCTGCTATTCCTCCAGACCTACTGATGGGACAACAGTGACTGGGGAATCCCCGCTGGGGACAACTTGCCAGATAGAGGATGGGTGGCCACGATGCCTTGAGAGGACCTCTGGGAGCACCAGGCTTTGCAAGGTGAGGTTCCTGTGTTTCACCAAAGCAAAGGTGGTCCCCAACTCAACTTTATCCTCCTGTTTCCAAGCAGATGTGCTGCTGGTTCATTGACTTTTCTTTTTTAATGGGAATGTTTAGAACAGGGAAATAATTGCAAAAATTCCCTGTCAATTTGAGTGTGTTCTTTCCAGGTGTCACCAGGGATCTGGTGTGTTGGGTTTGGTGAAAGAATAGTGATGAGAAGCTGAGCTGGGCACTGATTGAGGATGGGGACAGAAGCTGGAGCTCTGCTCCTGACAGAGCTGCCACTGCTCTGCCTTTCTCAGGGGTGGTAAAGTGACTTGAAAAAAACACAATCTGAGACACTTTAAAGATGAGAAATGTTCTCAGCTGACTTTTCAAGCACTGCTTATGGTGAGACTTTAAGGGGTTTTTATCAGAAAATTCTAGTGGTGTAATTTTAATTTTCATAAGCTACCCTCTGGATG
Organism: Merops nubicus; assembly: GCF_000691845.1. Classification (NCBI taxonomy): domain Eukaryota; kingdom Metazoa; phylum Chordata; class Aves; order Coraciiformes; family Meropidae; genus Merops; species Merops nubicus. Next base: position 50,992 of record NW_008618109.1, read on the forward strand.
CCAATTCATGAACCAGTTCACTGAAGCCCAGCTGAGGTCTCTTTGTATTTTGCAAGCTATTATGGGCAAAAAAATAATATTAAAATTAATATTGAAGCTATTATCCTTATTTTGCTTCATCTCCCTCCTGAGTGAGGGAGAAGACACTTCTTGTTTTCCTCCCAGACAAAAAGTTGTGAACTGAAATGCTTTTAACCTGGGTGGTGGATGTTTCCTCTCACAGCTATGGGATGTGGACAGAGGTTTCTGTGCAGCCCTGTGGTTTGTTCCCCCCCTAGACCAGGGTCTCTGCTCAGAAGGGGAGTTTTGGGACTGGTCTGCAGGGGATTGAGGGCTCCCATCCCATCTCCTCCCACCCCACCAGTCACCCTGACAGGGTTACCCTGGCTCTTTGCAGGGGGACAATGCCTGGCCAAAAATACCTCCTGGGCTTATAACCAACAACTTCCCTCCACCAGAGGATGAGAATAATGTCCTACAGAACAAAAAGAGCACTTTTAAAGTGATGGGAAGAACCTACTGGGGTGTGATGAGGCCAGAGAAGAGAGGTTGCCCAGGTGAGACCATTTCTTTTTCAGTTTTCTTTGGGTATCTACTGCAAAGCACCTCTAGGTTTAATTGTCAACAGTAATTAACTATATAGGCAGCTGTCTTTAATTATCCCTTTTAATGAGCAGCCTATACTGCAAACGTCTGCCAGACATAATGCTGTGCAGCTGGATTTCTCTGCTTATCTTCTACTCTGCTGGAAGATCCTGCAGCAGCAGCAGCTTGGTGCAGCTCTCCTCTCTCTCTCCTTGGGTGCAGCAACCCCATCACCCTTCCCACAAGTCTTTCTTCTTGGTCTTGGAGGCTCAGGGGAGACCTCCGGGCTCTGCACAGCTCCTGACAGGAGCCTGGAGCCAGGGGGGGGTCGGGCTCTGCTCCCAAGGGACAGGACAAGAGGAAAAAGCCTCAAGCTGCACCAGGGGAGGTTGAGGTTGGATAGTAGGAAAAATGTCTTCAGAATTGTTGTCAAGCCTTGGAAGATGCTGCCCAAGGCAGTGGTGGAGTCCCCATCCCTGGAGGGATTGAAAACCTGTGGAGATGTGGTGCTGAGGGACTCGTTTTAGTGGGGACCTGACAGTGCTGGGTTAATGGTTAGACTCAATGATCCTGAGAGTCTCCTCCAACCAAAATGATTCTGTAATTTTTTTTGCCGTTTTGTTCTGCAGAGTTCTAGTTAAGATTTGCTGTAAAACACTGAATAATAGATATTTTTCCTTTGAATTTGTTTGAGGTGTATGTGTGGCTGTTAACCCACATGTCCACTCTCTCTGGTAAGTCATTCAAAGAAGTAGTTATGGAGGGAGATCTGTTCTCATCCCTCTGCAGAGCTGCTGTGAGCACTAATCAGCTGTTATAGTCCAGTGTGGTGTGGCACTGTCCTCAAAACATAATATTCTGAAAAAAATAAGTATGTCTACATTTAATAGGTACAGCTAAGCATGGGAAAAGTCAGGAAGCAGAGAGTAAATGCATCAACCCTTCTGCTTTGTGAAGACATTAATCAGTAGTCACTTCATCAAATTAAAAGAAATGGCATTTTCATAACATGGAGTAACAGGGAATTATTTTATTGCTGGAATAAATGATAGTCCATGTGCTCTACGACAGCAGGAAGCAATGTGCTGCAGGACACAAAAAATAGAGAGACACAATCAAATTACTGGGGGTGGTTGTAACGTTTGTTCAAACAAAACATTGTGGAGTTGCCATCTAACACACAGCTCAGAGCTCGTTGACATGTCCTAACCCTCTTCTCTCACCTTTAACCAGACCAAATAATATGCTTCTAAATAACTGATATCCATCCAAGTAACTAGTATTTGGTCTTTATTGGCTCTGAATCTGAGATTTTTGCATTTATTGGATCTGAATCTGAGAGAGTCACGTTTCTGAGGGCTGTATTTTGTATTTCAGTCTGAGGTCCATTCGTTGTCTTCAGCTGCAAACATGAAGGTGGATTCCAAGTCCTGGGAAGTGCTGTACCTTGATCTGCCAGCCAGGAAAATTCTCAGTCACCTGAGAATGCTGCAGACCAGCTGCAGCCACCTTCCTGGAGCTGCAGTTTTGACAACCAGGCTCTGCCATTTCTTCCATCCTGATTTAGTTAACACTGACATTTCCAGCTTTTTGACAGGACAGGAAGGTCATCAGCCTTGGCATCTGTTAATTGGGAAGCAGCAGTTTTTCCTCGTGTTGCTAGCACATGCTGCCACAGCAGGTCTGGTGGGTTTGGTGGGTGGAGGTGTTTCCCAGGTCCTGTCCCCAGCCATCCATCGAAGGTTATCATGTCTTATCTCAGAGAGTTCACATCAGCAGCCTGTGAGTGTGCTGCTGCTCTTGAAATGGAGTATTCTGAGCATCATACCTGCCACAAAACAATATCCCAGGTTGGAGACAAGGTGTTGTAGGCTCGTGTGCTTCTCAGGGTGAGAAATGATAGCTGGGTCAGTAATTAAGAGACAAGAACTGAGATTTAACTGAGATCAAAGGGAGTCGCCTTCCTCAGTTGGTTCAGGGAAGTGCTGCTTTGGTTTTTTACTGTTTTTTCCCTGATTTCCTCCTTCTGGCAGAGGGGAGCCTCTTGTGCCTCCTCGTGAACACAAGGGTGGGGTTGAGCTCTTTGAGTGGTGCCCACTCCTCCAGGATGCTTTCACCAGCAGGTCTAGCACCCTTTGCTGCCTCTGACACAACCATTAGAGCCTCAACACAACAATATTTTTTAAAAAATGAGATAATACTCCAATATATTAATTACTTTTCATCAAACAGATTCTAGTGTGTATAAAAGATGGGTTATTACCACCAGCAGAAGAACCTGAGCTGCAGCTGAACAAGGCACTGGGGCTGAGATGTTGCACTGAGTTTGTGACCAGCCTGGGAGCTCACAGATCTATTTGTGTGCTGGGTTTAAAGGCTTGGAGAGCAGCACTGTCACCAGACTGGTTCAAGAGCCCTCTTCACCCTCGGGTGGGGCTGAGAAGAGGGGGCACAACGCTGCTGTGATGAGCTTGCAGGGAAGTGGTTTGGTTGGAGGAGGTTGGGAGCATCTTCTCCACCTTGCCCCAGTGTTTCCTCTCCTCTTTTACACCATCTTCAATCCTGTCAGTCCTGGTGCTCTGCAAAACCAGAGCAGACCTTAAAATAGACCCAGAAAAGAGGGTGCTGGCTTCCTAGTGAACTACTAGAAGCTTGCATTAGATCTAAAGAAAATGGCATATTATAGCAAAATGATCCCAAAACCAACAATCTTTTCTATACTTTATAAAGGAGAGGCCACCAGGAAAACCTTTGCACCTTGATCACTGTGGCTAGAAACTCAGCTTTGACAATATCCATAAAGACTCTAACAAAACCCACGACTGCACGTTACAACAGTATTTTCTATTATGTTCAGGAGCATTTCTCCTGGGAAATATGCTCTTGAGATAGTTGGAGCATGGTGAGACTACATAGACTATTCTGATTTATCAATTTTTTGGATGTGGAATAGGGAAAAAACCCAAACCATGTCGTATATAAGGCTTCTTTGGATGTGTGAATATTGCTTTTAGAATGATCTAAGGCTTTATGTTGTTATTTGGTACCAAAAATGGGCTCTGAAATTTCATCTCAAGATATTCTTAAACTGTCATGCATTTATAGTGGGTGGAGAAGTTCAGTGGAGACACTGACACCCTGTGCATGGGGTAAGCCCAGATCTCCCGTGCTGAGACCTGAAAGAGCTGCCAGCACAACTTTATTGTTTCCCTGTGCTCCTTCCTGCCCCAAATATCCATCTGCTCAGCTCTGGTTTGGTGTGGCACTGAGGCTCAGTGCTGAGGAGAAAGGGGAAATCCTTGGAAAATAATATGACTCCTAGCAGAGGCTCATCTGTTCTGTTTGAAGGGATGGCAGGAACTGTCACCTCTCCTTTTTCTGTGCTCTACACACGAGTCTGCCCACTGTGAGCACACCTTGGTTTAATAGAAGCCTTCTTAGAGACAGGCTTTTATTATTTTTTATAGAAAACAGACTTTGCAAAGGAAATCCTGAGCATTTTCACAGAGTTCTCCTTGAATATTCATAATTTGCAGTTGAGGGGCTGACAACCTGGTAACGACACCGACAGTTAAGACCTGCATTGGGTTCAATTTTTAATTGTGTTTTATAGATAAAAGAAATCTCTACATCAATATAGTCTAATTGCATCGATTTCAGCATGGAGTTATCAATTATTATTCACAATTCTCTCTCATCTTGCTGCAGCTCCACAGCCTTAGCAGATAATTCAATGTTTCATGTGATAACCTTTAACCAGCATCAATGTCAGAAGCGAATTCCTCCGTGGAATCTCTTCTTTCCTAGAGTGCTCCTCGGGTAAATAAGGCATTTGTTGCTTTGACAAGGATCATGATACACTGAGAATACTTTCCCTTGTAATATTGTTTGCAGATCCAGCTGATACATAAATAAGTCAACAACTCAGCTCGGCAGGGAGCTGTTTCCTGGGGCTGCTGAAGGAATTGCTGCAGTTATCCTCTTCCAAAGCGATGGAAAAGGCAAAACTAAAACCCCCAACCCTACTCAGTGACAACAGAGGGTGTCCTCGGTACCATTTCTCTATCATCACTTGGTTCTCTCAGGCTTTTTTGGCTTCACACAGGTCACCTTTCCCCAGCTGATCACCCTCTGCACTGCTGGAGATGTTTCAGTCTCTGGAGTTCTTGAGCCTTTCTTCTTTTGACATTTCCCTTTGCTTTCAGTCCCCATCTCTTCTTAAATGTCTGGCTTTGGAGTTCTTTGCTCTCTGTCAAGAAGGTGAAAGGACAGTTTAGATCCTGCAGTGCTTCTTGAAAGTGGGATTACTGCTCAAAGAATCACAACAACCTGGTGGGGCTGGGAGGGACCTCTGGAGATCATCTCATCCCACCCCTGCTCCAGCAGCTCACCCCCAGCAGGGTGCCCAGGGTCGCAGCCAGGAGGGTTTGGGATCTCTCCAGAGCAGGAGACTCCACAGCCTCTCTGGGCAGCTGCTCCAGGCTCCACCCTCACAGCAGAGAAGTTTCTCCTGCTGCTCAGGTGGCACCTCCTGGGTTCCAGTTGGTGCCTGTTGCCCCTTGTCCTGTCGCTGGGCACCACTGACAGAATCTGGCCCCAGCCTCTTCATTGTTGCTCTTTAGCTATTGATAAGCATCAAGAAGATCCTCATGCTCTGACTGACCCTGTAAATTATTTCCATCCAAGGAAGAATTGATACCAAGTGATATCAAATAAAAAGCCCATTCCACTTAGTAAATAGCTTGGGTTGCCCTAATAATACAGTCCAACCATTTCCAACAACCTCTGTGCACCTCTTTGAATCAGTCAGGCCAAGCCACATCTCATCTCTTCCACCTGGGCCCATAGGACTCTTTTTTATTATTATTATTTATTTGTTTCAGAAATATTGGGCTGTTTTGAAAACTGGGGCCTCGGAGAACAATTGTCAGGCTTTCAGCTGACCTCAGAGCTTAATTAGCCCCCTACTCCACTTAAATCAATAATGGATTGACATCTGCAGGGCAGTTTGGGCTGCTCACATAAAGACCACTGGCAAGACTTGCCTTGTTAGAGGGTAAGTGCAGCTGGGCCAAGGGAAGAGCAGGAGAAAAAGTGTCTTAAGGTGAAATTCTGAGCTGTGGATTCCAAGCACTTTGTGAGCACGCAGAGCAGGAAACGTGTCTGAACCTGAAATTGTGTGTATGTGTAATGTAGGATGTTCATAGATCATTCTGTAATATATAAAATGACATTATACCATGCCTATGATATAACTACAATGTATAATTATTACATATATTGTGTGTTATTTATAGATATAATTTTATTACATATTATTATAACATATTTTATTACTATATCTAATACATGTTGTTAGAAATAATATTTTATTATATAATATGACTGTGTAATCTGCATGGATGCTTAATTATAAATTCTACAAAGAGAAAGTTCTCTTCATTACTGAGAGCAGGTGCTGTGCCAAACATCTTGTGCAATCATAGGATGGTTTGGGCTGGAAGGAACCTTAAGGATCATTTAGTCCCAACCCCCTGCCACGGGCAGGGACACCTCCCACTAGAGCAGGTTGCAATGATGGAGCATTTAAACACTTTTTTACCACCCAGGCACAAAGAAGACGCAGAGCAGGCAGCAGGGCACCATTTTCAGGCACAACCCTGATGAGCTGTTAGCAAATCCCTCCAGGTTCATGAATTTTCCTGTTCATGATTGACTTGTGTGTGATCCTTGTCATGCCACGGTGCATTCATGGGTCTATATCGTTTGTTCCAGCTGCCTTCACAGCAGCAGTGAAACCCTAAATTTTACTTGCTGGATGCTTAGCACCCATTTTAGCCACTGGCTCCCCAGGATGCCCCATCTGGGCAGCACACCAGCTTTACCTGGGCATGTGTGGGCACAACCTGCTCCTGCCAGCTGCTGCCCCAGGTGACCACCTCTGATCCTAAAATCAAACTGAAATGGTACTTGCATGAGGGACACGGTTAGTGGGGGATTTTGTAGCATTAAGTGAACAGTTGGACTTGATCTCGAGGGTCTTTTCCAACCTAAATGATTCTATTGTCCTGCCACCAAATAACAAAGCATCCACTCCAGAGGTGGAGATTCTTCCCTGCCTCTGCAGCAAGGAGGGAAACTTCTCCTTCACTAAAGCTAATAATGCCTTCAAGGCATTGATTCCTCGCTTAATATTTTATAATTAAAGCATTAAAACTGAAGAACTAGTTTTATATCCAGGCACTACGCTGCTCGTAGGCGAGGAGGGGAAACCAGGGATCATTGACTTGATTTAGGCTCGAGGAGAGCACCAGAAGAGAATAGAAGCCCAACGTTTATTTCCCACCTGTATAAACATGGAACTGCTCCTGCTAATAGATCTTGCTTTAGAAACATCACCCGAGCAGAGGGAGAGGAGCCTGAGGCTTTTATTTTAATGGTGCTTCAGCCCTCAGCTCATTTCAGGTGACTTTTTCCTCTTCCAGCCATTTACCTCAACAGGGGGAAATCTCTGGGTGCTGATGGGGCTCCAAGGAAACTCCTGAGCAGGAGCTGTAGGGTGGTTAAAGCTGGACTTAGTCCCCAGCAGCATTTGGCTACAGGAGGGTGGGAATTGTCAGAATTATTACCTATATTTAGCCATGATAAAAAAAAATTAGGTGCTTGAAAACATTAATGCATTGATAATCCATAACCTCTTGGTTAGTTCTGATCTTTGTTTTCCTTCTCTTTTGAAAGAAATATGGTATGCTAGGAAAAAAAAAACCACACAAAACCAACATTTGAAATATTCCCCTTGAATTTTGTTCTTTGTTTTGTTTTCCTGGTTTTCTTTTTGCTTTCAGAGGTTTAGCAAAACTGATCTTTTCCTGTAAAGCTTCAGGTCTGACATGTGGCATGAATAACTTGTCACAAACCTCCCAACTAATTTGGAGCTCATTATGTTTAATGATTAGGTTTTAGAAGGACAAGTCAGAACCAAAGTGTTGTCTAGATTTTTAACCTCCAAGGAAATCCATGGCAAAAAAAAAGTGTATGAATTATTTGTAGGCTAGATGTTCAGGAATCCCTGGGCCAGAGCAATTTTTCTGTTCTTCTCTTTAAAATTGATTGGAGAGAGATGTAGTTTGGGAACTCACGTTGTACAGGCACAGGGTGAGGTGTTGGTTTGCAGAGCTATAAATGGGCCACAGGAATGCTCTGAGAGTTGGGGCTGTTCAGCCTGGAGAGGAGAAGGCTCCACAGAGACCTTCCAGGACTTCAAGGGGCCTGTCAGAAAGATGGGGACACGTTTTAACAGGGTTTGCTGCAACAGGACACGGGATGATGTTTTTAATCTAAGGGAAGGGAGATTCAGACTAGAGAGAAGGAGGAAATTGTTGACCCTGAGGGTGCTGAGCCCCTGGCCCAGGCTGCCCAGAGAGGTGGTCGCTGCCCCATCCCTGGCACCATCCCAGGGGAGGTTGGCCGGGGCTCTGAGCACCCTGCTCTAGCTGGGGATGTCCCTGTCCCTGCAGGGGGTTGGACTGGATGAGATTTAAAGTCCTTTCCCACCCAACCCAGGCTGGGATTCAGTGAAATCAATCAGCTTGATGCCCAGCCTGCAGGGAGAACGGCTCTACCTGCATGCAGGGTGTGACCAAAAAACAAGGGAATTGACCCCTGGGAGTCTCAAGCAGTGACCTCCTGGCTCCTGGGTCTGCAGAAGGTCACTCTTGTTGGTTTGAATGACTCTCTGCCAAGGATGGAGCTCTTTAAACATTTATTGAGCCCAGGGAGCTTGCAGAGGTCTGTGCTGCTCACCACCTGCATGGACATGACACCTCCCACTCACTACACACTCCTGGGTTTTACTGGCACCAGGTGGGAGAGGGATCCAGCTTGCTATAGGAAAATGGATCAGACCACGTTTTCCCTGAAGTAAATAAGAAAGGGGGAACAAAAAATACAGCTGAACGAGTTGCTTTCTTTTGTTTTTTTAAGTTTTGGAACGATGATCTTGCTTTCCACTAGCATGATGCCATTGCCATTAGTGGTGTTAATCTGGGAACAGCAATGCTGACTGATTTAGAGGGGATTCCATCAAAACCCACCACTTCCTTCCCCCCATAAAAGAAAATATAGAGTATAATATCCAGTAGCCAGTATTCTTCCCCTCGCCCCAAATCAAATTCCCTTGTCAAGCCACCTTGTGGCAAAGGGAGGGGAAATTGAGGCTGTTTCCACTCGTTCCATCTCTTGTCCCTTGGGAGCAGAGCCCGACCCCCCCCTGGCTCCAGGCTCCTGTCAGGAGCTGTGCAGAGCCAGAAGGTCTCCCCTGAGCCTCCTTTGCTCCAGGCTCAGCACCCCCAGCTCCCTCAGCTGCTCCTCCTTGCAGCTTTGCCTTGTTAAGCAGGGGCTGGCAGCAGGGGAGGGACAGGACATGTCCCTGTGCCTTTGGCAATGGGCTTCTCCTGCTCAGACTGAGGAATTCCATTCCTGAGCATCCCAAGGCTGTGGTTTTTCCAGTATGGACTTTGTGGTCCAGCAGCTGGAGCTGGAGGACAGCAGTGAGCTGGTCAGCCCAGGGAGAGGAGGGGCTGGGCAAAACTCCTCATCCTAGAGCCAAAGGAGGTTTAAATCCCTGCTAAAATGAGAGCAGCAAACAAGATCCTCACGAGATCACAGGCTCAGGAGCCTCCAGCCTTCTGCTGGAGAGGTTCCAGCTCAGCACTGAGGGGCTGGAGCTGCTCCAGACGTGGCAGCAGAAGGTCAACCACGTTCCTCTGCAAAACCAGCTCCAGTCTGACATTAAAACTTTATTATAATTTCTACATAACCCTCAGACAGTTCTCATCTGTTTGACACAAGCTACCAGGGCTGATGATTATTCGTTTGTGCTGGCTGTTAGTGATAGCAATAAAATGTTGACAATGCCTTAGGGGAATGCTTTCAAAAATGCTTTTTAATAAACTGTGAAAACTGTTGTTTCAGCACTTGGAAAATAATTACGAAGCAATTACAGAAGCAAACAGAAATCCTGAGCATACAGTCAAGCTATTAAAATGTGTTCTCTAAGAAATTGTTACAATCATACTAGAAAGAAACGCTGCATTTAAATCAAATTATGCTTGTAACAAACTGAAAAGGAAGAGAAAAATTGAAGTAATTCATACTGGAAGGAGTAACTACTCATCCACCCCCCTCCCCCCCCTTCAGCAGCCAGTTTATCTATGGGAACTTTTCCTTCCTGTATTTCCTCATGCAGAAACATGGCTGCATATTTTGGAGCTTTTTTCCCCACACTTTTAAACTAAATATTTGCTTTTATGTGGCTGTGCTCCAAACTAAGCATCCTTCCTGCCTCCTACCAGACAAATAAGTAAAGCCCTTGATGTCATGTTCTATACTTTTTTTTTAGTGTGTTTTTTTTAATGCTAACAGTGCCAGATGGGCAGAAAACTGCTCTGGAAGTCACACACGAGGCTGTACAACGGTTCTGGGAAATTAAATCATGAATACACCGTCGTGGGGAAACTTCTTCATCCAGGTGAGACAAAATTAGAGCCCCTTGCTCCTGGAACAGAGCAGCCTATTGCAAAATCAATGAAATGCTGCTGCAATCAAAGTCGTGCCCATTTCGTGTGCCGATGTGGGAGGAAGTGGCTGGTTGTAAATTCTCTATGCAAAGTGCCCATTTTCCCAGCTGAAAAGGGAAAATCCATCAGAAAACCCACTCCTGAACCAGCAGCCACACAGTGTCTGTCTTAGAGGTGCAGCATAATCAATAAAAAATATGATTAATAGAGACTAGAAAGCAGAAATGAGTGCAGATAACCCCCCCAAAATCAACTTCTTTTCAGAAATATATATATCAGAAGGAGAGATATTTGGTGATGGTGAATATTCTGAAAAAAAAATCCCTCTTTATGGACTTTATTAGACAATTTTGTTGTAAATTAAATGTAATTTAGGGTTAGACTATGAGGCTGTAAAACTGCTTTAGATCTCGAGCTAATAAAAAGCTCCATAACTCTTCCCAAGGGTGAAAAACGAAGAGCAAGGAAGTGAAAGTGCTGGTTAATCACTGAGATCTGTTGAGGGGGTATTTTGGTTGGCTTTTTTAGCAGTAATTTGTCTAAACCTGCGTGGTGTTGGATTAGGGAAGAATTTAATCTAATTAGAGACAGTCACGATGGGTCTCAGTGTTAGAACTGTTTGAAAGACTCATCTACCTGCCACTTGGAAAACAAAATAGGAATCTTATGATTAATTTTATGTGATGAATAAAAAGGGGATGAATTCAATGACACAGCCAGGGCAGGGTGACCCCCTCCAAGGCAGCTGAGCCAGTCAGAGCCCCAGCAGAGGTGCTCATGCAATAGAATAAAATTGGTCTGCAATTAAATATGGGGTTGAGGAAATAATTGCAGCCAATTTACCACAAAATCACCGTGCTAGAGAGGACTCTGCACTCACCCAAGCATGGAGCTGCCACTTCTGGTATGTACAGCTGGCTGCAGACGTGTTGCTGTTGGCTCACTCTAGAAAAGGTGATCATGGAATCACAGAGTGGTTTGGGTTGGAAGGGACCTTAAAGATCATCTAGTTCCAACCCATGCCATGGGCAGGGACACCTCCCACTAGAGCAGGTTGCTCAGAGCCCCATCCAGCCTGGTCCTGAACACCTCTAGGGATGAGGCATCCACAGATTCTGTGGGAAACTTAAGCCAGTGTCTCCCCACCCTCGGAGTGAAGAACTTCTGCCTAATTTCTAATCTAAATTTCTCCTCTTCCAGTCTGAAGCCATTACCCCTCATCCTATCACTACAAGCCCTTGTAAAAAATCCCTCCCCAGCTTTCCTATAATCTCCCCTTCAGATGGAAGGCTGCAAGAAGGTCTCACTGGAGCCTTCTCTTCTCAATGGCACTGTCAGAGTCACATCACCTCTTTATCTCTCATATCTTTTATTTATCACAGTAATAAACCAAAGTTTCCTTACTCATTTGACCCAATGGAAACCCCACCCCACCACATCATGCCCAGCACATCAGTGGGTGCTGGCTGCTCCCAGGGCACGAGGCACAGCTCTCAACGGCCACAGAGATGATGATTAAATCAAAACCCCCAACATTAAATGCAGGAGAAGTGGGGCGGGGGAGAAAGAGCATCTCCTGAGCTCAGCCTGGATGGCATCAGCACCATTACAAGAGTATTTGTAATCTAAGCAGCTGGAGACCCAGAGCAAAGCTGGATTCCATCCAGGGATGAATTTGCACGAGTTAAAAGATGGGGGAATTGATTCCCGAAGAGGGAATTGCAGCAAAGTAAATTTTTTCAGGTTGAATATAATTCTAGCACATAACAGGTCCTATCCTGGCCCAGTTAAGGCACCAGCAAACACCAAACCAGCCGTGGGAGCCTGAGGGTCCTCAGGGTGTCTCCCAGGACGGGTCCTGGACGTGCTGCTGCCTTCAGAACGTGTTTTTAGGGAGTTTTTAGGGGAGAAACGAGGCTCTGAACATCCATTGAGTCTTACATCATTTTTAATGCTCTACAGATAAAAGCTTTTTCCCCCTCCCCGCTCCCTTTGCCACAGCTCCCATTAAATTATTTGCAGGCAATGAGTTTATTTGTGGCAGGCACTTTGTGCTGACTCAGCATTCTGGTTATCTTCTAGGCATTAAATTTCAGATCAGCACGGAGCCTTTTTTTTTTCTTTTTGTTCCCTTTGGAGAATAAATTGCAAATGCTAATTTCTGCTCAGCAGAAGAGGAGATTAAGGCAGCATAACAGACAGGCATGCCAAAATATTTATTGAATAAGTTGCAAAAGCAAAACAAACCCAAGACTTTGTGTCTCCAGCTGAACACAGAGCAGGACTCCAACACTCAATTCCAGATCAACACCTTTATTCACCCACAATCAAATTTAGTGCAAGTGTTTTCTCTCCACCACCTGTATTCTGCAATCCACCTCTGAATAAGCTTGGAAAAGCATTTTTTTTGGTAGGTTCTGTGCATCCTTGCACATATGTTTCTTACTAAATCACAGTAATTACCCTAATTCCATGTGAAGGACCTGAACCAAATGGTGTCCCTGAACTGGTACCACAGATGTTCTAACCAGTTCTCCTTCATTTCCCTCCCCGTTTCAGTCCATGCTGTTGTAAAATGAAGAGGGAAAACAACCAAATTAAAGCCATTATAAAAAAAATTGAGCTGAAATACCTGCATTAAGGTCTATTTGAGTACTGAATTCAGGAAATGGGTATTTCCTGTGAGATGTAGATGTGGTGCTGAGGGACACGGGTTAGTGGTGAACTTGTTGGTGCCGGGTGGGTGGTTGGATTTGATCTTTTAACTGCATCTGAAGAGAATCATGAATTCTTTGGGCATGCTTTGGGTTGGAAGGGACCTTAAACTCCATCCAGTCCAACCCCCTGCAGGGACAGGGACATCCCCAGCTAGAGCAGGGTGCTCAGAGCCCCGGCCAACCTCCCCTGGGATGGTGCCAGGGATGGGGCAGCGACCACCTCTCTGGGCAGCCTGGGACAGGGGTCACCACCCTCACAATGAAGAACTTCCTAACATCTAATCTAAATCTGCCTTCTTCAGTTTGAAGCCATCACCCCTTGTCCTACCACTACACTCCCTGGTAAAGAGGAATTCAATTTACAATTAAAGAGGACAAGAGGAAATGGCCTCAAGTTGCCCCAGGGGAAGTTCACGTTGGAGCTGAGGAACAATTTCTTGCCCTGGAGGGTTGCCCAGGGCTGTGCCAGGCTGCCCAGGGCAGTGGTGGAGCCCCCACCCCTGGAGGGGTTTCCAAGCCGTGGAGATGTGGGGTGAGGGACACGGGGCAGTGGGGACCTGGCAGGGCTGGGGGAACAGTCAGACTTGATCTTAAAGGTCTTTTCCAACCTAAATGAGTCTTTGATCCTATAAAACACCATGGGAAAGACTTAAATAATTTAACTTAATAGTGTAGCCTTTATACAACTTTTTTTAGACTCTCACATATGTTGAGCTACATTTAGAGTAGCCTGGAGAGTCACTTGTGTTTGAACACCTCTCTATAAAGGGTAGATTTTATTGTACTTTTGAAAAATATCATCTCTACAATCAGATTAACTTTCGTAGGCATCAAAGATTAGATTTTGCAGTCTGAAATAATCAGTTCTGCTCTATCTGCATTAAACAAGAATTTCAGGCATTATCATTGGCACATCACCCGTTATGTCACAGCAAATGGAGCACCTCAGAGGGGTGAGGGCTTTCTTCAACGATGGTGCCTCACACAGGCTGGTTAGATAACGTCCAACAGGTCCATACCCACCAACCTCTTGGGCTTTGTACTCTTGTCTAAACGTTTGTGGTTGAGCTGTTCCAGAGGGTTGTACAAATGTTGGCGTTTTCCAGCAAAATGTTGGAGTTTTCCAGCAAAATGTTGGAGTTTTCCAGCAAAATGTTGGAGTTTTCCAGATATTCCAGCCATTCAGGCTACTGGAAAGGGCATTTCATGAAAACTGACACAAGATCAGATAGTATTTATTAAAATGAGCTCTTTGATTTGACCGTTGCAGCAGGTTATTGAATCCAGGAGCAGCATGTGTCAGAAAAAAACCCTCATTTCCCTCTGATATCAAGAATCAAAAATAGTCTTCTCACTTTTCATGTCAGTTGCCCAGGTAACTTCAATTGGCTACTACATAAATTTTAGGAAATAGTTATCTGTGTGCAGACAGCTTCTAAAATTATGTCAATAAATCACCGAGCATAATTCAAACTTATAATTTGAAGATCATACCATCAAAGTCATAAACAAATGAAGCTTTAGTGTGGGCACCCTGTAGCCAGGAATCTGTGGTTGGAGGCCAACCCTTGCCCCTTCTCACTGAAGTGTCTTCAGCACATCCTGCTCTTGCCCTTTGCTCCCTAGCTCCTTTTTTAAACTTCTTTTTAAATCATTCAAGAATTCACTTTGAACATGAATTACCTTGGGATGGGGAGTCTGAAATAGCAACAAGAAATACATTTATTTCACAGCATGACTTAGACCTTCACTGATTTTGATGACCTGAAGGTGCCTCTCCTTGGCACTGCTGGGGACCCAAAGCATTTCATAGAATCACAGAATTGTTTAGGTTCATAAAGACCTTTAAGATCACCAAACCTCCCTGCCCTTTCTTTTCCAGACAGCCACTCAGCAAGGACTGAAAAGCTCACATCCACTTTCCTAGAGGTCTCTACAGTCTCTGCTGGGAACCTGCCTCACTCATGGTCCTCTCCTTGAGGTCTCCTGCCCTCCAGCATCCCAGCTCCCCTCTGCTTTGGGAGCTGCTGCTACAGACTCACAGAGCCGAAGCAAAACTGAGACAGAAAGAGGGGAAAAAAGTCTTCCAAGTGCTGCCTAAATTCACCGAGTGTCCTCAAGCTCTCCCAAGGTCTGCTCAGCTCACCCAGGAGCTGCTCGACCTCCAGCCAGAGCCAGAGTACTCCAAGAAGTCCTTGATGGACCATGGCTCAGCTGCTTCTTCCAAAGCACGAGCTGCCTCAGGTGCTGACCCAGCCGAGGGCAGGCTGCTCGTTTTGCTCCTGCTGTTCCCCTGCTGAGGTGGGGAGGAGGCCCAGATGTTACTGCTGTGTGATGGATGGCACCTTCAGCTGCTGTCATGGGAGATGGGTCTGCTGTAACCACGTCTGCAGGGGGTCAGCTGGTAAATCTGTGCTTTCCAGCTCTGCATAATTAGCCCCTGCAGTTCATCATGCTGGAAAATGACACAAGAATCAGAGAATCGCAGAAACCTTCTGGTTGGAAAGGACTTTGAAGATCATCAACTCCAACCATTAACCCAGCACTGCCAGGTCCCCACTAAAACACATCCCTCAGCACCACATCTCCAGGGCTTGGAAACCCCTCCAGGGGTGGGGACTCCACCACTGCCCTGGGCAGCCTGGCACAGCCCTGGGCAACCCTCAAGGGCAAGAAATTGTTCCTCAGGTCCAACCTAAACCTCCCTTGGGACAATTTGAGGTTGTTTCCTCTTGTCTTATTGCTTGTCCCTTGGGAGCAGAGCCCGACCCCCCCCTGGCTCCAGGCTCCTGTCAGGAGCTGTGCAGAGCCAGAAGGTCTCCCCTGAGCCTCCTTTGCTCCAGGCTCAGCACCCCCAGCTCCCTCAGCTGCTCCTCCCCACACTTGGCCTCTAGACCCTTCCCCAGCTCCGTTGCCCTTCTTTGGAAGACTGTTCCTCTGCTTGCTGTCAGAGATGGTTTAGAAGGAGCATTCTCCCCAGTTAAGCTGCTCATGCCCAGTACAGCCCAGGCTGCTGGGGCACACGAGGGTTGCGTCAAGCACCTCTTCAAACACAGACATTAACACTGTGCCTACACCAGCCCTGGAAAGTGCACTGGAAGGGTTGTCTTAGTGCCACTGTATACAGGAGCATTAAGATCAAAGTAATTTTGCATGCACACACAAGTAGGGAGTCAGATTTTTGTTGAATTTAAGGAAACAGCTGATGCCTTGGATATCTCTGACAAAGGGATGTGCTCAGAACCTTCAGAGTGACCCAGGGAGCTGTGTGATGAAATGCTGCTGGTGCTGACACATCCACAGCCTCCCACAGAACTGCATCCAGGAATAAAACTTCAGCTGTGATAACAACTACACTCTTCTCTTTTGGGTCTCAGGTGGAAAACTTCCTTTTATACTCCAGCTTGAAAGTACATGTTTAGCTTGTATGCTTCGCCCAGTGACAAAGAGGATGGTGCTTAATAGCCACAGAGTGCTCAAAACACACCCCATAGTCTGGGGGTTTTTATTTTCCCATGAAAAGCAAAGTTGTCATGGTAACAGAGCAGCCTGATATTTAATTCCACTTGAGTACCCGCAGAAGATTGGAGTGTGGAGGGGCTCTGGGAGGTCAAGGAGCCCTGTCCCTGCTACCTCCACACCCTTTCAGAACCCCAACAAAACATCTCTCAAGTAACCTGAGGTGATTTGGTCTACTTAAAGAAATCCAGAAATTTCCTTCATTATCCACCCACGTTTGCCCCTGGTGAGAGGAAAACTAGAAATTTCCTTCCTTATCCACCCAAAAAGAGGAAAGTTGCTTTTCGTGGAGTCCTTCAGCTTGGGATATGTGACTGGCATTGAGAGGAGACCCATGACATTCTTCCGACAACTGCTATCAACATTAATTGGCTTCATTTCTCTTCCAGCCTCTGTAGCGTTAATGAGATTTGTGATCTAATTTTTCATATCTTTGTCGTATCAGTGGGGAATAATTTTTCTAACAAACATTTATGGACATAATCTCCACACATTCATCCTTCCCAATCCGGCCTTCTCCAGGAACTCTTTCTATTCTGACAGATGAGTTTAATAAAAACATCTCAGCGCTGAGCACTCTGGAACACAAGGATTCAATAACAATGAAAACCTGACCTACCCCAAATCAAAGCATCTTTTCTGAAGGGAGAATCAGCACCCTCACAATTCGCTCTGATAAACCCATTTTAATCCATTGATGGGAAATAACCATACACACATTGTTCCCATTTTACAAACGAGGGGACTGAAATACAGAGGAGCAAAGGGACTTGGCAAATTTAGCTGTAAATCTTCAGATTTACTCACAGCTCCCTACAGAAGTGCAGGAGATGCTCTTCTGAGCCTCATGTTCAGCCAACATCACACCTCCATAAGGAGCCAGGGGTGAGGAGCAGAGTGTGAGTCCAACCCTCTTCTGAGTGAGACCCAGCTCAAGACTCTTGGATCCAAGCTGCTGGTCCCTGTTATTTAACACTGAGATTGAATATGTATTTAAATCACTCTAGGGAAAAAAAAGAATGCTATTTAGACATACAGGCAGAAAAATCACCTTCCCCAGGAACACTCATTATTACTTTTTTATTATGACCTCTGTTAATGACAGAGACACTGAGAGTAAAGCTTTAATCTAAAATACAAGTGATGCTTTATCAGACTCTAAACAGGTGGATAAATGTCTTCAGCATATCAGAATTATATTTTTTCCATCAAAATCCATCAACAACGTAGGTCTTCAGTGGAGACAAAAATCATCTGGTGAAAATAATATGAAAAGAATAAGGAGATTAGATGATTTGACCTGTTTCTGGTCAAACCCAGCAGCAGGAACAGGGACATTGTCCAAGGTCTTGTGCTGCTGTTTGATGCCATGGCAGACACCCAGCTGACACCAGAGAGATGGGCACCCCTCAAGCAGAGTGTGCAGGTTTGTGAGACTCTGCAGTTCCTGAAGAAACGAGAAGTAAGGAAAGAAGAAAAAATCCAGTTTCAGCCCAAATGCCACATAACAGCACCAGAGCTTGAAATCCATAGCAGGGTGACCCTGTGGCTATTCCAAGGATGGCAGCACAGGTTCTCGTGGCCACCTCCATCTGAAAAGCTGAGTTGGAAACCTCATTTTATGTATTTTTTATCTCTTCCAGGCTGAGAATGGTTCCCCTTGAGAAGAAGGTGTTTGTAATGAGCCCTGTTATTTTGTACACGAGTCCTACTAAAGCTTTCCTGCTGCTGTCTTCTCTGTACACATGGAAACACACAGGAGAGGCAACTGGCTTGTGAGTCTTTATAAAAAACGTGCCAAAATGCACTTTTTTGTGTGTGTGTGTTTATGAAAACATAATTTTCTCTCTGGTCTTAATAAATTCATCAATATCTGCTCAATATTGACACAACACGACTGCGTCACCTGCTGGAGTTGGGATAAATTTAAAGAGCTTCAAAAGTTTCTTTAGCATCAAATCAAACCAATTCCAGGCTGGACTGATAAACCTGGTGCCTGCCCGGTGCTGCTGTAGATGTGGTGGGACTCATAGAATCATTATGGGTGGAAGAGACTTTTAAGATCATCAACTCCAACCATTCCCCCAGCCCTGCCAGGTCCCCACTGCCCCGTGTCCCTCACCCCACATCTCCACAGCTTGGAAACCCCTCCAGGGGTGGGGACTCCACCACTGCCCTGGGCAGCCTGGCACAGCCCTGGGCAACAACTAGAGCAGGTTGCTCGTTCCTACATAGTTTTCACTTGCCCAGTGTGTGTGGTTATTATCTGGGTGCTGCAGAACCACCAGATGAGGCAGAGGGGCACCAGCTATACCAAGATGTTTGGACAGGCCTTTTGGGAGAGGACGTGGCTCAAAAATCCTGCAGCTGCTTTCTCAGTCATCTCACACACCTTCCTATTACAGGCAGCTATTGTAGAATCACAAAATGTTTTGTGCTGGAAAGGACTTTAAAGATTATCTGGTCCAAACCCCCTTCCATGAGCAGGGACATCTTCAACTAGAGCAGGTTGCTCAGAGCCCCATACAACCTGCCCTTGAACACTTCCAAGGAGGGGCAGGCAGGTTCAGGTCCTCCAGTAATATTTTCTTGTCTTATTTCTAATGTCTAATTATTGTCTTGTGTGATTCTGGCAAAGGGTCTCCTTAGTCCAGCAGCAAGTGAGGAGAATACCAACGAGCAGGAGAGTTGGGATGGCTCAAGGGTAAAAATTCCTCTTTGAACACCTGGCAGGAATTTTATTTTGCCTGAAGGTCCCTTGACTCACTGGCTCATTAAAAATATTTTAATTCAGGAAGAATAATTTAATTCCTCCTCTATGTGGTGGGAAATGCTGACTCCAT
The DNA here is from genome assembly GCF_000691845.1 of Merops nubicus. Lineage (NCBI taxonomy): Eukaryota > Metazoa > Chordata > Aves > Coraciiformes > Meropidae > Merops > Merops nubicus. The sequence continues at coordinate 70,234 of NW_008618109.1, forward strand.
CCTGCTCTGCCAGGCTGGGCTGCACATCAAGCCCCGTGTCGTGCACATCAGCTGGGAGATGTTTTGCTTTTAGAGCCATTTACAGTAATCAAAAGGGTTTTCTGGTTCCTAAACTGCTCTTAACGAGCTCGATATATCTGTCTGTGTGAGAGATTACTCCCCAAATATTTTGAGTTTAAAATAATTTCTAATTTCAGGATGCTAAGCGACTGTTAACCTTATAATAATTTTCTTTAGGCAATCACTTCCAAAATTTATACACACTCACATCTCTCTACCACCACATCCTCCACATGAATCATGCATAATTACTTGGAGAAGGAGATTTGACCTATCTGCTCAGCCTTTATTCTCAATTACCCCTGCAATTACAGCAAATGGAGTCTAACACAGCTTCTGGAACCCTGGCTTGGCTGCTCGGTGAAGGATTTGGCTGATTTCCCACCCAACAGAGAAAACTGCACAGGAACAGAGCACGGAGACCTCCTGGTGTGGCAGCACCAGTCGTGTGTAACAGCACTGCACACTCATGGCTTTGTTGGGAAGGGCTTTAACCCCCACTGCTGATGTACAAAAGTGCAGTTTGGAATGTTTTCTTGGACGTTTTTGTCTTCATTTGGAAGACATTCAAGATCAGGCTGGATGAAGCTTTGAGCAGCTTGATCTGGTTTGAGGTGTCCCTGCTTATGGTGGGGGGTTGGACTAGATGACCTCTGGAGATCCCTTCCAGCCCAGATTTTCTATGATTCTAGGATTTCCTGGTGGCTTTTAGTAAGGCAGACCCTTTGCTGCTGCTGAGCATCCCAGCCTCTCTCCCTAGCAGTGACAAAGTGGGACTGCTGTAACAATGCCAGAGCCCAGGGATGTGTCCTGGCAGCAGAACCACCCCTGGGTCCCGTGTGCTCAACCTCCCCCTTGCACAGGAATCAGTTTTTCAGTCACAAATGTTTCGCTGCTGAACTTCACACAGCTGCTCATCTTCTGCAGCTTCTCTGGGTCTTCTGCCTGCTCTGAATTCACCTTTTTCAGCACCTCCTAGAGCTGGTTAGGTGAGATGGGTGCTTGCTGGCAAGGAAAAGGTAACTTCGTGGTTATTATCCAGAAAATAATAGAATCGGAGAATTGTTCCTGTTGGAAAAGATCTTTAAGATCAAAAGCAATCACTAACCCAGCACTGCCACATCTCCAGGGCTTTTCAGGTCCCCCAGGGGTGGGGACTCCACCACTGCCCTGGGCAGCCTGGCACAGCCATGGGCAACCCTTTTTGGGGAAGAAGTTGTTCCTCGTGTCCAACCTCAACCTCCCCTGGCACAACTTGAGGCTGTTTCCTCTTGTCCTGTCCCTTGTTCCTTGGGAGCAGAGCCCGACCCCCCCCTGGCTCCAGGCTCCTGTCAGGAGCTGTGCAGAGCCAGAAGGTCTCCCCTGAGCCTCCTTTGCTCCAGGCTCAGCACCCCCAGCTCCCTCAGCTGCTCCTCCCCACACTTGGGCTCTAGACCCTTCCCCAGCAGCTTCGTTGCCCTTCTCTGGCCACGCTCCAGCCCCTCAAGGTCCTTCTGGCTTGCCCTGCTTTAGAAACACTCCAGAACCTTTCTTACAGTGTCTTTCTTATTGTGAGGGGCCCAAAACTGAACAGAGTATTTGAGGGGCAGCCTCACAAGTGCTGACCTCAGGAGTGTTGTGATTTCCCTAGGCCTGCTGGCCACACTAGTGCTGACAGAAGCCAGGATGCTGGTGGCTTCTTGGCCACCTGGTCACACACTTGCTCACTTTCAGCCAGCTGTTGACCAACACCCTCAGGTCCTTTTCTGCTGGGCAGTCTCCAGCTAAGTTCCTTCCAGCTCCTTCCAAACCTGGAGATTGCCTTTTCAAGAACTTATTTCAAGGCTTTATTTCAAAGTTCTACAGAATATCTCCATGACTTGTTCCTGCCTCACGTTGCTTCAATCTCATCCTCTAATATTAGTAAAACTGTCAAGCCTTATCAAGCGTATTCTAATTGAAGTTTTCATAGGTGATTAAAACAAAGAAACTGTACAGCAGATGTCTCCTTTTCTTTGTGGTGTAATAAAAGGTGCAAAAAGGCAAAATTAAATCTGTATATTTTTAGGGATTTGCAAATACAGAGCAAATTGACATCTTCCCTTTCAGAAATCCCACTGGTAAGAAGGCATTTGGTGCAACGAGCAAGAAAGGCACATTTCAGTTTAAATGTGACACATAGAAGACAGTTACACTGGTAGTGCAGGACACAGGCTGTCCCCTGGTTGATGAAACACAAATCTGAAGCCTGTGATAATCCTCACCCTGGATAGATTTTTATTCTACACCAAAAGATGGTCCAGCAGTTTCAGAGGGGGCAGGAGGAAGTGCTCCAGCCAGAAACCACTTCTCTCGAGTCTTAAAGGTGTCACTTAAATATCAACCTCAAGTCTTTAAAAAGAGGTTATTTTGTGACATCTAATAGCCAAGAGCTCCCTCCAGCATCTCCCTCAAGTTATGTGCCAGGCATGATTAGTCTGAACAGCAAAAGAACAACAGATGAAGGTGTCAGGAGTTATTTTTCTAGTGTGACCCAAGTGTTTTGTGATGGGAGGAACAACGTTGGAACTGCAGGACCACAACCCTTAGAAAATACTGGATCAGCTTCTCTGGAGTAAAGAAAGACCTCTGAGGACATTTCTTCACTTAACCAGCTGCTGGTGACTGCTGCCCCCAAGCCCCTCCATGTGATAAGGGAGGAGAACTGGGAGGAGAAGGCAATAAAAAGCTTGTGTTGAGATCAGGCTTCCCCAGCTTTGATGTTCTTCTTTGGACACTCTCCAGCCCCTCAAGGTTCTTCTTGAAGTGAGGGACCCAAAACTGACCCCCGGATTCAAAGTGCAGCCTCACCCATGACCTACAAGCAGTCATCGAGCAAAACCTGGCAATAATCTGGGCTCTTAGGTTGCCATTTGTGGAAAGATCAGAGCAAAACACCTGAAGGGTGACCACACGCTGCCAAGTGACCCCACACTGCAGGAAAACTCACAGCAAAAGTGTGGGGCTGCTGAAGGAGACAGACTCCCCTCAAAATCACCTAAAATTTATTGTGAGAATCCTCAGATCTCTCCACAGAAGCAGGGTGGAGCCCTGAAGGAATTTAGCCTCCTGATTCCAATCAGGATAAACAAAGGCCAAGTGCCGACGTCCCTTAAAAACACCCAAATTTATCCCCCCAGCCAGGGTGTGACACAAACAGAGGGGAACAATCCTGTGCCCTGCAGCAGGAGCTGTGGATTGCAAAGAATTTGTCTCCTTTTTTTCCCAGCATGTTTTGCAGGACAGGGCTGCAGCACTGCTATTGATGAGCCCCAATGTTATTAACAGCCACAATGTGCACGTCGCCGATAAGAGGCCTGATGCCTTTCTCCCAACAACTACAAAAAAGGCTTATTTATGACTCACAGAAATGCATTTATTTTTTTGCTTCTCGTTTGCCTTGCTAGAAGTAAATATTCCAGCATCCCAGAAGTTCAAGATTAGCCTCGCTTTGCTGGTGGTAATAAAGACAAATTAGATACACTCAATGAGCAGCTACAGAAATGATCGAAGATCATAGATAGAAAATCATGGTATGAGGCATGGTGGTTTCCTCTGGCTTTTTTTACCCATATTTTTACAGCAACAATGACAAGAAAACTATATCCAAAGAAAACACAAACTTACTTTGCTCAGATCAAAGTGATGGAGAGTTCCTTCAGCTCTGCATTGAGATCTCTCACAGGAGGGGATGGAGGGAGTAAACACAACCCCTTTGCACCCAGTTGGATAGTCACAGGTCTCGATTATCCAAACTTTAACCACAGATCAGGACTTTTTAAAAGACTCTACAGATTTTCAGCCCACCAGAGCAGAACCCAGAGGCCACGATCACAACGCTGCAGCAGCCCCCAGGCAGATGGGGTCCCATCAAAAATGCTCAAGTTTCACCTATAATATTTTTTAACTCACTCTCCTTCATCTTCCTTCACGAAAGGCTCTCCCAAAGTCTGTTTTTACTGTTTTTCTGGCTTATAGCTTTATATTTTATTTATGGCAATGATGGAAATGAAGCAAAGATATGCAGAAGAGGACTTCAGGTGTGATGGGAAGTGCTGCAGACAGCACAGACCTCTGTGCTGGTGCTGAGCAGGAGATCAGCATTACCATCCAGCGCTCAAAGGTGATGACCCTGCCCGAGCTTGCTGCAGATTTGTGCACAGAGAGTCTGGAAAGGACCAAAAGAGCATAAACAGAATGAAATCTTAAAGACCTGAGGGCAAAACCCTGGGATGGACAGGGGTAAAATGAGGCTGAGCACTAGTCTTAGGCTGTTTGAGGAGGAAAGGAGATGAATCTGGCTGGCAGGGCTGGAAAGCACCAAGAAAAGACGTGAAGGATGATGACCCTGATGACTCAGGCGCAGCCACACAGTGCAGGGGGTGTCCAGGGGGATTTTGGGGGTAAAGTAGGGGATTTTGTGGGCAAAGGAGTTTTTCAGTCCTACAGCTGGAAAACCCTCAAGGTGTTGAGGGGGAGGGAACTGAGCAAAGCAGAGACTGAGGGTGGAGCAGAGCTTGGGGAGTGACTGGACCACGTCAAAGGTGGTTGAGCAGGCA
>NW_008618109.1:74901-91345 GCF_000691845.1 Merops nubicus
GCAAGCCCTTGCAGAAGGCACGAACTGGGCTAGTTAAGAGAGATTAGAAGGGGCCTGTGACTGGGAGCAGGTGATCTCACATCCAAACCTTTCATTTGCTTTTCTGAAGGCTTGATTAGACATGGAACAAGCTGTTGGAGCGGTTGTGGCACAGCGTGAGCACAGAGCCTGCAGTGCTGAGGAGATGTCAGAGCCCTAACGAGGTGGCCGTCACCAGGAGGAGAGCCAGGACAGCCACAGGGAGATCACCCAGACCCAGACCCTCAGTTGGGCCAACGAGCAGATGGCAGAAACTTTTTGATCATCTGCTCATGTCCCTGAGGATCATCAGTAGATCAAACATCTCACTGCACCTCTAATCCGAGGGGATGAGCTGAGGGTTGGCTCAGATGAGCATTTCTCAGCTCGTAAATAGGTTTATGACTTTTCATGTATCAGTCAGAATAACATAAATGTATAGACTGGAGACCAGCTTTTTAATGGAACAGGGATGAATCTGAGGAGGAAATTCATGGCAAATGATGTTTGCAGGATAATCAAGACTTGACTGAAGAAGGCACAGAGCAGCGTGACCCAACACTGGCCCTGTGGTGGGTGGGAATTTGGAGTAGGTGCCCAGAGGTTTCACCCAAGCTGTGACTTTATGGCTCTTTTTCATTGATTTTCATCATCTTATTTGAATAATTTTCAACACAAATTTGCCCCATAGAAATTCATAAGGCTTGAAGTGCAGAAACTCCCCATGTGAGGATTAGAAAGATGATGACTGGATTATTTTGTGCTAGTAGAAATTACTTCAAAATTTAGCCTCTGCCACGGCGAGGTCACTCCCATGGTGGAGATGACACAGAGCAGAGAGAGGTGAAGGGACTGAAGGTTGAACTCACCACCAGGCTCTTCACAGACTTTTCAGGCTCAGGCAGCTCTTTCTGTGGCTTTAGCTGCTCTGACCAAGAGGTTTTTCCCTTCCCACCACGCTGTGTACCAGAGCAGCATCACTGCACATATAAAGCTCTGTAGATGTGGTGTTTGGTGGAGCAGTGGACTTGGTAGAGTCAGGTTAATGCTTGGACACAGTGATCTTCAAGGTCTTTTCCAACCCAAATGATTCTACGGTTCTATGAGTGTGTTGGCATCACCATATTTCAGTGACATCTTCTGTTCCAAATCTTTAAAGACCTGAAATTTCACTTGTTTGTTTTTTTCCACAATCAGCTGCCTACTCAGCAGATATTTTTATTAACTCTCCACATGGACACACAACTCTTTTGCATGACTTTTGAAGCTAATTTAGAACTCACCAGTGAGCAGTAGTTCATATTTCCCTGCCGTGTCTTGTTTTGCATGTGTCAGCAGAGCGTTTAACCTGCTGTGCTGCTGTCTCCCTCTGCTCCCTCCCTTGGCAGCTATCAAAGCACCATACCTCTTGTCCCAGCACTGTTTAACTCCTTACCAGCAACGTTTTCTTGGAGGCTTTTGGCTCTCTAAATAGCTGTATCAAGTGCTTTGTGTTTTCTTTCTTCCCTATTTCTTAACACTCTATGGAATGGTTACTAGATTAAGCAGGAGAAATCTGCTGCTGCAAGAGCCATGCTCTGGTCTTTGGAAAGTGTCTCATTTTTAGTACTTGAAAAGAACAAGTGGGTTTACAAAGCCCTTTCTCTACTACAAATCACAAATGGGGAAATAAGAAAAGGGAAGAGTTCACATCTGAAGTCTGATGGCTTCAGGAACCTGACAAAGAACAAATTCTCACTCACATCTCATTTTTCTGCCACAGGTTGATTCAGAGTTTGTTCAAAGAAGAACTCAACAGAAAACAGCATCAGTGAGTGCTTACAAAGGTGCAATTCTGCAGCACTGATGCTTCAGCAAGGCACTAAAACAAACAGGGAACCCCTCACCCCACGTTTATGGCAAGTTCCCTGTTGAACACAGAATGGTGGGGTGGGAAGGGACCTCTGGGGATCATCCCATCCAACCTGCTCCAGCAGGGTGCCCAGGGTCACAGCCAGGAGGGTTGGGGATCTCTCCAGAGCAGGAGACTCCACAGCCTCTCTGGGCAGCTGCTCCAGGCTCCACCCTCCCAGCAGAGAAGTTTCTCCTCCTGCTCAGGTGGCACCTCCTGGGTTCCAGTTGGTGCCCGTTGCCCCTTGTCCTGTCTCTGGGCACCAATGAGCAGAGTCTGGCCCCAGCCTCTTGCCCCCCACCCTTTTGATACTGATCAGCATTAAAGATAACAAGAGTTTGAGCAGAGCAGGATCTGAAATCTCCAGAATGCAAAAACCTGGAGTGTGCTTTAGCTCCTGCAGAGCCCTGCACCACCCCACTGAGGAGCAGACCCCAGCCAGCACTGTGAGATGGAGAGCAGCAGATCAAACCTGACTTCCTGGGGGAAAAAAAAGATTTTCTGGGGGGAAATGCACAAATATTAAAGAAAAGCCATAGCTCACAGGCCTGATGGGGGCCAGGCTTTGCCTAACAGATTAGGAGCTGGCAAGAAAAGCTGGAGGACATATCGATCTCTGCACACACCCTCCTTCCAAACCCAGCGACCTCCTCGTGCCAGCTTTGGATCACCGACTTCAAACGTGGGCTGCAGATGTAGCTTATAGGTTCAGTTACTCCAAGATGAGAAATAATGGGACTGCAACAACTACAAACCCCAAAGACATATGCTTTGTTGATGAAAGATCTACCCCTGCAAACGTGACTCCTGATAATTGAGTGTGTCCTTCCATCAAGTTGGGAAAGACACCGAGTGAAGATTTAAAGGCGACAGAGGGAGTCTAAAATTAGATTTGCACTGTAAGCTGCATGACTTAGGGAAAGCAGAATTTATTTGCTCCAGTTCCAAAGTCACTAATATTCCCAGGGAGAGACTTGCTCCTGCAATACGTTGAGAAGACGTGTCATGTTTTAGGCTTTCCAGGGTATTTGTGGAATGTGCTCTGCTGGGGGAGAGCAAGCACCTCAAAAATGAGGAATTGACCCACCATTGGAGTTTGCCAGGTTCTAGAAACACAAAGACAGCTACCTCGAGTCTCAGCCAAGCATCATGACCACTTTTCTCTCCATAGATCTGTCTTCAGCTTCCTAAAATATGAATCTTTTTCCCTCCCCCCAGTTCGGATGTGCACGCTGGGTGAACCATGGGTGTTAGCTGTCTTAGCCACCCAGAGATTTGAGTTACTGTGGGTGGCAGATGGCCAGGAGGCCTACAGGAAAGCAGGGGAGGGACTTTTTAGGATGTCAGGTAGTGACAGGACTAAGGGGAATGGAGGAAAACTAGAAGCAGGTAGATACAGATTAGATGTGAGGAAGAAGTTCTTCACCATGAGGGTGGTGAGACACTGGAATGGGTTGCCCAGGGAGGTGGTGGAACCCCTATCTGGGGCTGGATGGATCTCTGAGCAACCTGCTCTAGTGGGAAATGCCCCTGTTTATAGCAGGGGGTTTGGAACTAGATGATCTTTCAGGTCCCTTCCAACCCTGCCAATTCTATGATTCTATGTCACGAGGTGGAGCTGAATCCAGAGAGTCAGTCCCAGCTGCCTGGCTCCCATGAGAAGCAGGGATGCAGTTCCACCCTGTGCAACAGTGGAACAAGAACCATGAAGCTTCAATATCTACTCAAGTCCACCATGTTTTAATTTCTCATTCTGCCCAAGCCACTTGTTGTCTTCAAAGGGAAGCCTTGCAGCACAACCCCTCGTCACTCTGGGGACTGTTTCAGGGAATCAGTTGTTCTGGGTGGCTCACTTTGCCTTTCTGATAGGTTAAAGATGTGTGCTGTCCCACTGTTACCTTGAAAACAGGTATTTCAAAGGGGAGCAGCACTAGCAGGAAACCCCTCTTCACTCTGGGGACTGTTTCAGGGAATCAGTTGTTCTGGGTGGCTCACTTTGCCTTTCTGATAGGTTAAAGATGTGTGCTGTCCCACTGTTACCTTGAAAACAGGTATTTTCTCATCACCATCAGATTTTACAGTTTTCTAGTCAAAGTTAATACAATGACAGACTTGGGTTTTACTTGCTATAAATGGGGTAAACAGGGAAAGTGAAGAGAAGAGAGAAGTATGGTCCCAGCAAATGAAGCTTTTAATTAATGCATCTTTTACCTGAATTTCAGCTGCTTTTCCCCACTGTTTCCTCTTCTGGAAGTGCTGCTCGCTGTGACAGGAGATTAATTAGACTCGGAGCTCTCATCAGCCAAGAAAAAGAATCATTAATTCTGGTACTTAAGAAAGTGAAGTCCTGACTTGCAACACTTCCAGGCAGTGCAGTCTAATATCTGGTGATGGACGGTGGCAGCTCGAGCTATTTCCTTCATCTGCAGCCACCACCACCATCAATCACCAGGGGAGTGCAGGTAAACGAGGCTTTGGTGATGCAAATCAAGCTGCTGGGGGATGACACCCCCACATGGTGCCCTCAGCTCCTCCCTTCCAAGCTTTATAAAGCCATCCCATGGCAGAGGAAAGATCCTAACTCCGTGTTACCTTCTTGTATGAAAGCATTCAGTCCTGACTCTGTAATTCATTAATTAAAGGTGATTAATAGTTACTTTGACGTCAAGAGAGCAGGGGAAAAAAAAGGGACCACAAAGATGGTGGGAGGGGGAGCCCTGCAGGAGAGAGTTGGGCTGGGGCAGCCTGAGAGGAGAAGGAAGGAGAAGGAAGGAGAAGGAAGGAGAAGGAAGAGAAACCTTCCTGTGTCCTTTCAGGACTGCAAGGGGCCTGTCAGAAAGCTCATGACAGACTTTTGGGCAAGGCCTGTTGGAACAGAAGAAGGGGTGATGGTTTTAAATTAAAAGAGGGAGATTGAGACTCCAGACAATGAAGAAAATTGTTGATGCTGAGGGTGTTGAGCCCCTGGCCCAGGCTGCCCAGAGAGGTGGTCGCTGCCCCATCCCTGGCACCATCCCAGGGGAGGTTGGCCGGGGCTCTGAGCACCCTGCTCTAGCTGGGGATGTCCCTGTCCCTGCAGGGGGTTGGACTGGATGACCTTGGAAGGTCCTTTCCCACCCAAACCAGTCTGGGATTCCATGATTCTATTTAAGAAAAAAACAGCAACCTATGGAATTACTGACTTTGTTCCTTAGCTAAGGAAATCTACTTAAAAGAAACCTTCCAGCTTTACTCCCTGTATGTGGCGTGATGATCTCTCCATATTTAAACTTTCTGCAGCTCATTCCCCACTGGAAGGGGCTGGTGGCATCTCAATGAATCTGTACTCCAGTTTGTTTTACTGGATTTTCTCTTTTTCTCTGCAGGGATAAGAAGGTTGGAGACTTTGCAAGGTGAAGCTCTTCGAACTCCTCACGAGTTAATGTAAACAAAAAATGAATCCCATCCCTCCAGCTGGGGTTGTGGGGACTTTCTGATAAACCCAAAAACACTCTCCCAAGGGATTTTTCTGTCTGGAAGCAGAGTTGCATGGGGAAGCAATTAATGTGTGGAGCAATGCATGAATTAGAGCATGAGTCTCCTGTGCTTTAGAGCACAAGTCTTGTGAAGAGCAGCTGAGGGAACTGGGGGTGTTTAGTCTGGAAATAAAGGAGGCTCAGGGGAGACCTTCTGGCTCTGCACAGCTCCTGACAGGAGCCTGGAGCCAGGGGGGGGCCGGGCTCTGGTCCCAAGGAACAATGGACGAGACAAGAGGACAAAGCCTCAAGTTGCCCCAGGGGAGGTTGAGGTTGGACCTGAGGAACAATGTTTCCCCAAAAAGGTTGTCAAGCCCTTCAACAGGCTGCCCAGGGCAGTGATGGAGTCCCCATCCCTGGAGGGGTTTCCAAGTTTGGACTTGGTTGGATTTGATGATATTAAAGGTCTTTTCCAACACAAACAATTCATGCTATGATTCTGTGAAAGGTGGAGCTTGTGTTGACCTGTGTCATCTCTGTGCACGTTGGCTCAGGGGGAAATTGGTGGCTGGCAAAAGGTGGACGAGGGTGCTGGTCCCTCAGCTTTGGGACCTCAGGGACAAGCATTTACACCATAGGTGGGGACTGATTGAACCACCTCAAAGTAGCTGCTGGTCTGTTCTTAGGTTCAGAGACCTTCTCTTCCCCTCGAGGGCACTGGGTGTTGCTGAAGAGGACTCCGTAGGCACAGGCCAGACCCCAGTGCCTTGCAGTGATTTGCATCTCATGGGCCTTGCCAGGCTGACAAAACACTTTTCTAAGTATTTTGCTAATTTTTCAGGATTCTGCAGTCGTTTGGGGGTGAAATCCCAACACACTGGAGGTGGCCACTGCCCCAGGAACTCACCCACACCCTCCCAAACACCCTGCCACTCATAACTGCCCAACCTTGGGGCAGCTCTCTGGGGGCTATTCATGAAAAAAAATCACATGTGACCCTAAACAGGACCTGGGACACATTTAGAAGACACAACAACAAGACCACGCTGGCTTGGGCACCCCAAGGATATTCCAAATTTTCAAGAGCTGAGAGAGTTCCCTCATAACCATCACCCCAGGAACACCCAGAGCATAGAAGGGTTTCACCACCCTGCAAACCAACCAGCCAACACTGTGGACACACTTTATTAAGTTAAAATGAATTATTTTCACAGGTTTGGGTCAGATTTGCAGCTGCTCCCCATGAGCACTTCTCTTTCCAAGCAGCACCACTCGTGTCATCCTGTGTGAAGAAAACTGCTCCTAAAATACACTCAAATCATGAATATTGATGCTTCCTTTCCTAAAAATTCCATTTCCCTTCTCCTTGAGCTTGTCTTGTTGGATTTTTTCCCTTTCCAAGTCCCCCCTGTGCTCTCCTCTCCTCCCCTTGCTGTGCTAACAGGGCTGTTGACTTTTCCACATAAAAAAGGATGAATTATGAGCTGTTCCCAGCCAAGCTACATTGCTCAGGAAATCACAGGCCAGCAGGAGCCTGGCCAGCAGCCGACACCCATGGCAAGGGCAGTGCTCAGGGATTCCTGTGGCACTTTGTATTCTTCACCTGTAAAATGAGATTTAAAAGACTTCGTGATAAATAGCAAGGGAAAAAAATGACAAGACAGATCTTGATAAAGTGCAGGAGGATGTAGTCCAAGAACAGTAGGACCTCTAGGGGCATGAAATGGCCTCAAGCTGTGCCAGGGGAGGGGTAGGTTGGATATTAGGAAAAATTTCTTCACTGGAAGGGTTGCCAAGCCCTGGAACAGGCTGCCCAGGGAGGTGGTGGGGTCACCACCCCTGGAGGGATTTAAAAGCCGTGTAGATGAGGTGTTGAGGGCCATGGCATGGTTTAGTGGTGGGTTTGGTAGTGTTGGGTTAGTGGTTGGACTCGATAACCTTAAAGGTCTTTTCCAACTGAAATGTTTCTGTAATAAAGCACCAAACTGAAGCATGTGCAGAAGGGGTTGTCTGGAGGCAGGGTGTAAGCAGTGAGCAGTGGGACCATCACATTAACATGAACATAGGTGGAATGGGACCCACAGGAAGGGCTCCTGGCCAGCAGGTGCCTTTTTCCTTCTCTATAAATGCTCCTGGACAAAATATTAAGCTGCAGAGAATAAGCAAGAAATAACAACAGCTTAATTCTAAGTGTCAGTGTATGGGCAACATGTTGTTTGTATGTTATTGTTGGTGTTATTTTGATCATTTTGGAGTATTCAGGCATTTTATCTAGTTAGAGGTCAGCTCCACGTCCAGGATAAAATCAACAACTCCTTGAAACAATCAGAAGTTTATCCACCAAGCTTTGCATTTAAAACCCAGAGATGAAACCACCCCAGCCCATGGACAAGCCCTTCTGCTCTTCACAGGCTCTCAGCTGCAGCCCTCACGCTCTGAAATACAGCCAATAGGTTCAAAATTAATGTGCTCATTTTAATTTACTCCCTGAACCAGGCAGAATTTAGCTGAGGGGACTGAGCTGGTGGGCAAAGCAACAGATCTCAGGCACCAAACTACTTAAGATGTTCTAATAAACCAGGGTGATTTCTTAAAGAGCTGGTTTAATCCTATTAGCAGATGCCACAGCTTGACTGACTCTGTCTTTTAAGTATTTTTCTTTCTTTTTTTTAATATACTCTCAATACTTTCAAATATACACAATAACCTAAACACTGGCGGGGATTTACCCATTGGAGGAAAGTTTTTCTCATGAGAAGTGTGACCTAAAAGTCTCTGATGGCCATCAGTCCGAGGGCCAAGTTTTGTCTTGGCCTTTTCTACTGAAGCTTTGGTGGAAATAAAGAAGGGGAAAAAAAAATAGGAAGAAAAAAAAAGGGCAGGCAGAAAAAAAGAAAAAAATTTTTTGAAAATAGGAAGAAACAAATATATACAATAACCTAAACACTGGCAGGTATTTACCCATTGGAGGAAAGTTTTCCTCATGAGAAGTGTGACCTAAAAGTCTCTGATGGCCAAGTCTGAGCTGGCCATCAGTCCGAGGGCCAAGTTTTGTCTTGGCCTTTTCTACTGAAGCTTTGGTGGAAATAAAGAAGGGGAAAAAAAAATAGGAAGAAAAAAAAAGGGCAGGCAGAAAAAAAGAAAAAAATTTTTTGAAAATAGGAAGAAAAAAAAGCAGAAAAATAAAAAGAAGGAAATTAGGGAAGGGAAGGGAAGGGAAGGGAAGGGAAGGGAAGGGAAGGAGAGGAGAGGAGAGGAGAGGAGAGGAAAGGAAAGGAAAGGAAAGGAAAGGAAAGGAAAGGAAAGGAAAGGAAAGGGAGGAAAAAATTAAGGAAGGAGAGGAAAAAAAAATAAGAAAAAAATGGAAGGATGAAGAAAAAATAAAGACAGAAAGAAAAGAAAGGCAGAGGCACGAGTGAGACTGCCCATGCCTTCATCAGTCCCTCCTGTTATGAACTGACTGAAGTGGACAAATCCTGGCTCCAGTTTGTAAAGGAATCATGTACAAGGGCCAGAAACTAACAAAATTTTTCAATGCTCAGCTTAATAATACATATAAAACAAAATCAATATGTACATGGAGAATAAATAATGCATCCCCCCCCTTCCTGCTGTTATTTCAGTTACACTGCACAGCTCTCTATCCAGGCAGAAATTACCCATTCTGCTGAAACCATGTTTTAATTCTGCTTCCTTTATTTGCATTCTCATCCCATTCCTCTGAGCACGGGGCTGTGCAAACATGAACTAACAAGAGTGGTGACTCCGTGTTGAGTGTGTGTGTGTAAAACTGCTCATGCAGAAAGCCTAAATTCTGCATCCTTCCAATGGATGGAAAGGGGAAAAAAGCCACCAAACAGCATGGGACAGCAAATACCTCTCAGAGCACACACAAGCTGGCCACAAAAGAGGTGTAGTGACTGAAGAATACATCACTGAGAAGATTCATGGGCTGTTTTGAGACAATTTGTGAACAAAAGAATCAAAAATAGCTAACTAAGGAATTTACCTTAAACAATTCTCCCACCTCTCCTCTCTGGTTTTCTCAGCTGGTTCCTCCTCTCTCTCCTTAAACACAACACCTTAGTCTGTGCCTGGTTCAAATGATTTCAACAGAATATTTTCATACTCAAATATCAGGCAAAAACTCCTTTTTTCTAAATATCTTGAGATTTTTCCACCCTGTGCTGTGGGTTTCAAAGTGGCAATACCACAGCAGTGTCACAAAGCACAGGAAAATCAGTTTACTGCCACTAAATCCCACCTTGCCCATCTGTGGAAGCTGCAAGCAATGATACAATCTGAGTATCACTGCACAGTAAAATATAACAGATTGAATTTTAAACTCAACAAAATTACAGGTGTTTGACCCGTGGTATGTTAATGTTCATATTTCTAGAATAATATTTTGGGTTTCTTTATCCTTCAGGTGTAAATATTACTCCATAATGATGCTTGTTAGGGTATTTTCATTATCTAGTACAATAAATTAGGTAAATTTTGATCCAGTGAATGATCAAATTCAATAAAAAAACTAGACTATCATAAAAATCTGAGATACTTCTTCTCATGGCTTCGTTATCTTGAGCACTGCAGTGAGATCTCTCTTGACCTATTACAGAAAAGGTAATGACCCCTCAGCATGGTGGGGTTGGAAGGGACCTCTGGGGATCATCTCATCCCACCCCTGCTCCAGCAGCTCACCCCCAGCAGGGTGCCCAGGGTCACAGCCAGGAGGATTTGGGATCTCTCCAGAGCAGGAGACCCCACGGGGCAGCTGCTCCAGGCTCTGGTACTCACAGCAAAGAGGTTTTTCTTCATGATTTTTTTCCTACTCCTATATAGATAACCTGAATCAAAACTCCCAGTCTTTGGTGGGGCCATTCTTGTGTTCTTGATTATAACCATTATTTTTCTTCATTTAATAATACCCATAGTTCCAACCAATGCAATAATCTAGAAAATAGGAATGTACTCTGTGTAGAAAAGGAGTGGCAGCACACAAAATGGAGCTCCTGCACTTGCCAGCCAAACCCAGCAGTGATGACTAGTGGAGGAGAAACCAAGACATGCACATGGTGCTGGAACATCTCATGGCTCTTGCCCCAAGAGGCAGAAACAGCCCCTGGCTGCATCCCAAGCTCGGGACTCAGGACAGCTCAGAGCACACCCAGCCAGGCACTCAGCACCCCATCAGCACCCCCAGGACCTGTTCTGCTGTGGCTGCAAGAGCAAAACATGAGTTGGCAATGGCAGAAAAAACATCAAGGTGGGAATTTGCTTGACAAAGCACCAAACCTTGAGTGTAGGTTGTGCTGGCCCAGCCTCTAATGACAAGGAAAGCTGTGGATAGAGAAAGAAATCCATTAAAAAGTGAGAGGAGGTGAACTTTGAGAGGACAAATCAATCACCTCCTGTTTTGACTGTTTCATCTGCTCTTTTAAAGAGCAGGGGATGGATGACTTGTTTGGGGCAGACAATGGTCGTGTCATTTCTTTAGCTATATGTGTGATGGCATCATGAATATGCATCTTTGGAGATTAAAGAAAACCCTGTCTCAGACTGCGACATACAAAACACTGCATTTGATTATTTAAATCATACCCAATTATCAATGCAATTATCACACAGACAAAACAAGTAGATTATTATTCAGTACAATTCTCATTGGAATGAATGGAGGAGAAACAAAAAGAAGGGGAAAACCATCCTGACCTTCAAAAATGAGCTCCCAATCCATCTCCTCTTCTCCTTCAAGATTCATCCCTTTCGTGCAAGGTGAAAAGTCTTTTGTCCTCCTGCTCCAAGTTCTTTATTTCTTCCATCACTATCTTATTTTGTCCATGTATTTATAAGGTGAAGATGTTCACATAAAGGAACAGAGCAGGGTAATATGTATGATTGCTACTTAGGAGGTGGCTCTTCATGTCCCAGCACTGCCACCTGGTACCCTCACCCATCCCTTGGGGCATGGTGGAGCTCAGCCCCCAATCCCTGTGGCTCTTGCCACAGAAACCACCCTCCAGGCTCATTCACCATGGAACTGCAGCTGCCCAGTGCTTGGACAATGCTCACGAGGAGGACATCCTCTCCCTCACCCTCATCCACATTGCACCAGGGAGCTAAGGTCACAGAGCAGTGCTCGCCTGCCTGGGTGTGTTATGAAGTTGAGTGTTCTTCACCTCCAGGAGAGGAATCTAATGTCCACCCACGGGGTTTGTTTTTCACCTTTAGAACCTTGTGTGCATTAGAAACTCCTCTTCAGGGACACTTCAGTGGCACAAGCTGCCAGCTCCAACATCCCTGCAGCTCGTGGCGAAGCCCAGATAACACGAATGAAGAACTGAGCAAGATGTTCCCCAGGAAGACACAAGTTTGCAACCTTACAACCCACAGCACCTATTCCTTCACCCCAAACCTAGCCCAGACCAGGTGAGGTCTCAGCACTGTTGTGTCTGTGCTCCTCTCTCAGTGGTGAGAGCAGAATGAAGAGAGAAGTGGAGTTGTGGGCTTTGAGATATGAAGCCAACTGACTTGTTGAAGGTAAGTGACCTCAAATTCAACCACTATGAGCAGGAAGTGTTTCTCTTTTGAGTCATGGACATCAAGAACATACAGACATGGACTTTTTTAATGTTTCTGTAGATCTTAATCTAAGCTACCCTGCTGTAAAGGCACATTAAAGGATGCTCTTTAAATTGTTGCAAGATAAATCCTGTCAGGATACAGGCTGGGTCACCATGAACCATGACACAGGACTCAGTGTGGTGTCATTGCTCATCCCCCTCTCCACTCCACGGCATTTGCTCACACCACGTGGGAGCTCAGAGGGACACACTTTAATTTGGACTTTATGATGTGTGAGGTTGAAGCCTCATAACGTTAAAAAAAGGGTCTCATAAATAAGGGCAGCTTGACTGGTGCATACAAAAAGCAATTTGTGTCATCCTCTTGGGACAGCTGAAGAGGAACAAACACAACATGAAGTTTGTCAGGCTCCCCCATCCCATTTCCAGAGCAATCTCTGTGAAAATGTTTGAGCCCTCAGCCCAGACCTACTCATGTTGGTGGCCAGGAACCAGCTGGTTTCTGAAGACCTGGAAACCGAGGTGATGGAAATATTTTGACCATAGTACTTTGTCTGAAGTTGTTATGGGTGATTTGGCCCCAGAAGTTGATTTTTATCACCTTCGGCACTGCGTTCAGTCAAACCCAACCCCAGCCTATAGGTCAGAACATAAATGGATGTTGTCAGCTCGTGTTGGCCAGAAACTGCCCAGAACTAACCCACTGGCAGAGTGGGAATGGAACTGCTCTGCTCACCCACTTCTAGCAGGCAGTTATGAGTTCATTACAAAATACTTACTTTATTAGATTTAAAGGGTTCCAGAAAGAAATCATAGAATGGGTTGGGTTGGAAGGGACCTTAAAGATCATTCAGTTCCACCCCCCTGCCATGGGCAGGAACACCTCCCACTAGAGCAGGTTGCTCAGAGCCCCATCCAACCTGGCCACAAACACCTCCAGGGATGGAGCATCCACAGCCTCCCTGGGCAACCTGGGCCAGGGTCTCACCACCCTCAGCGTGAAGAACTTCCTAATTTCTGATCTAAATCTCCCCTCTTTGAATTTGAACTCATTACCCCTCATCCCACCACTACAAACAGAGTTAATTACATGCATTAAGCCTCTGTCTCTCTCTCCACACCCTGACAGTGTGCCTGATGCTCATGACATGCCACCACAAAGAACTACACACAGACCAGGTGGAACAAACCTCTCTGAACTCACCCAAAGCTGTTCTCCCAGTGCCAGAACATCCCCAGGGATGGGGATGCAGGACTGGCAGCCAGCCCTTCCAGCAGCCTCACTGCAGTGCAGAGGGCACCAGCTCAAATCCTCTTAAGCTGATACGGCTACTAAAATTTCTCTTCACTTTTCTTTACATCCAGGCAATTGTAATTGAACTCCTTCTTATCGTTTGCCTGAAGCAAAGAAAAAACAAACCAAAACAAGCTGCCAAACAGCTGCAGCAGCTTGTTTTTAATATGGAAACAATAATAACAACATTAAAAAAAGGCACTGAAAAAAAACCACCTCGTCATTAACGATGGGGAGCTTATTAAGAAGTTCATTAGCAAATTCCTTTCACTGGTGAAACTCAGCAACGTGCACACACTAGAATCTGGGAGATAATGCTCTAGCTGGGGATGTTGCTGCTCCCTGCAGGGGGGCTGGACCAGAGGAGCTTTAAAGGTCCCTTCCAACCCAACCCATTCTGTGATTCATACACGTCAAGTATCTCCAAAACCCAGCACCACTGCAAAATGCTCCATCCCCTGCTCTGGCAGGTTCCACGAGTAGGTGCCTGATGTTAAGTAATTTATTGTGAAAGCAAAGGTCTAATAAGTGTCCTCTTTTCGAGCATATTTTGGTGCTTTAAGCCGTGTTAAAAAGGAAAACACTTCAGGTCACCAACCTGAGCACTTAGTCATGTCCACTTCAAGTGATTTAATGGTCTGTTAATGTATTACTGCAAGTAAATATACAGCATTATGTATAAAAAAAATAAAATGAATTCCCAGTACACTGAGATATATGCATTTTTTTAAGTTTACCTTAAATAGATGATATATTTATAATAATTGTCACTCTTCCTAGAAACATTACTTCCAGAGCTTCCCAATCAAAACACCTTCCAGATATTTTAATTGCTTCTCAAGCCATCCCTGAGGTGAGTCCTTCAGCTGGACAGACAGATGCCTGTATTTGGAGCCTTTTCCGTGCTGATATGAAATCAGATGTGAGTGCTGACATTTGCAGCACATAATTTCTGCAGCACTGTCAAGTCTTCCAGAAGATGCCTTGCAATGAACTCATCATTGCTGTTATCACGAGCGTGCTCTGCTGCGTTCGGGGAATGTCTTAAAACCTGTTTGGAGTCGAGCTCCTTTGGCAATTTCAGCCCTAACATTCTCCACCAGTGAACAGTGCTCTGTAAATAAGATGGGAAAAAGCCTCCACTTAAACTGAGAACGTCTGGACTTTTCCCTGGCTGACATTCTGATAGCAATGAAGGTGTTTGCATCACACCAGCAGCCTCGTGCTATCGCTCGGGGAAGTTCTAATACAGTGCACGTGGTCCTGTCTCTTGTTAAACTCATGGACAAACCTGATGACCTAAAAGGGTTGAAAATGTATCAATGGGAATGAAAAGAGGATGGAAATAGCACGTCCTGTGTTAGCAGCAGAATCAAAGTGCAAGCAGTGACTCCATTTCTAGTGAAATGAATGTCAACCTGCCCCTGACTCCCACCAAAGTTTTCCCCAATGAAGTTTATTTTCTATCCAGGTCACTCATGACTTTTCCCTCAAGTTTCCTCCTCTTTGAGATTGGAACCACAGCACAGCTGCTCATAAGGCTTGTCCTGTGCAGAGATGTCTCCTGGCACTGGCTGCTCTTTGCCTGATGACTTTCCTGGAGACGAAGCTGATCTCTTCATGAGGATAAATTTTCCTCTGAGGGTGACCAAACCCTGGAGCAGGCCACCTAGAGAGAATGTGGAGTCTGGAGAGATTCCAAATCTGCTTGGACACCACCCTGGGCACCCTGCTGTGGGTGAGCT
This sequence comes from Merops nubicus, assembly GCF_000691845.1. Lineage (NCBI taxonomy): Eukaryota > Metazoa > Chordata > Aves > Coraciiformes > Meropidae > Merops > Merops nubicus. The sequence goes on from NW_008618109.1 coordinate 89,892, forward strand.
GCTGGAGCAGGGGTTGGATGACATGATCTCCAGAGGTCCCTTCCAACCTCATCGTGCTGGGATGTCCTGGGTTTGAGATAAATGTGCAAAAGTCCCAGAGGAGGTGGCTGCATGTCACACCAACATTCAAGCAAGAAACCATGAGCATGGGAAAAAAATACAAGACAGCTCCTTGTGTTTTTCATTTAACCTGTCTTGGTTTTCCTCCCCAGTTTCCTCCCAGTCTGTTTGGGAAGAAGGTTAGGGCTGGCAAGGTGACATGTGTGCTGTGGGTTGTCCAGCTTGCTCCTCCTTTGACCTGGGTGCAGTTGTCCATATGTCATTTTACCAATATGTAAGTTAATTCAACATGAAGGTTCCCAAAGAGCACAAAAAACGCTGTCCTTGCTGTGCCAAGCCCTGGAGCCTGTTTCTGGAGCAGGGGGAAGCAGTTGGAGAGGCTGTGGGGCTGGCTGGGGTCTGTGGGACCCCTGGGTGGTGTCCCTGGGGACCTCAGAGCAGGACAATCCAGACACCAAAGAAATATTCCCTTTTCTTTCTCATTCAAGCATTATTTCTTCCCCCCTCCCAGGCTGATGAGTTTTGTTAGAGGATGAAATATCTTACTGAATTCAATCAAGAAAAACTGTATTTTTAATTTAGAACTTTGGCTTTCCACTCTCTGTAAAAAAATGTCTGTTCTTCAAACCTTTCAATGTTTCCTTAGGTAATACCAGTGTACATAACAACACACCATAACCATTCCAAATGCTTTCAGGAGAAGATGCTTCTGTGTTGACAGATATCTCAGTTCACTGAGCAGAATATTACAGACTATAGAGCTCTGAGAGGAGAAGGAGCCATAAAGCTCCAGAAGAAATAGATTAAACTCCTCGCAAGTAAATGACAGAACTGCAGAAAATTAACACTGCTGATGTGAGATTGTCCAATTCCTAATTTTCTGTGCTGCTCATCTTCATTCATCAGAGAACTCATAATGGTAGTGGAAGCATTGCAGGCAGGCATTCTGCCCTGAGAATGGTCATCACAATACCTGTGAGGGTTATGGTCCTTCTTTCACATCTGAGAAATGGAAAATTACCTAAATGCAATTTATTTGTTGTTTTCTAGAGAATAGATTATACAATCTATAGATATACGTTATTTCCAGCTCTAATCTCCATCACTGCCTCATTCACTGCTTTAGAGATCCACAGAAATCCCAGGGAGGCAGATGTGAACAAATCCCTAATTTGGGGGGAAGATGAGAAGATAAAGAATAAAGAAAATTATCCCATCATCTCTTGTTATACTGCTTATAATCCTCTTTATACCACACTGCTTATAATCCTCTGTGGGCAACAAGTGATGATGAAAATGGATACAACCAAGTGGTGTTAGCTGGGGGCTTGGGAGGTGTGTTCCTTGCTCTGCCCCAGCCCCCCAGGTCACCTTCCCCACCCAAACTGCTCAAA
>NW_008618110.1:0-1991 GCF_000691845.1 Merops nubicus
AGCAGGACTCCTCCTGATCCAAAAAGCCCTAGCCCAGCTCCCCTGGTCTCTCAACCCCTGCCCTTTCTGCTTGAAACATTTCTGTGAGGACACGTAGGATCAAGGCTGGTGTCGCAGGTGTTGCTTGGCCCCCTCATGCTTGGGTTTTGGGGAGCTTCTCTGAGCTTGCAGATCCCCAGTGCACGCCAGGGGCTGAGCATCAAGTTCAGAAGAGCTCCAGCTCTCCTTCGAAGCTGCCTGACCTTAGGAACGTTCAGAGAAGATCACAGAATCACAGACCTGTGGCTGAAAAGCCCCAAACCATCAAGGCACCATCAACTGTTCAGGATGGCTGTTCAGAAACTCCAACGTTTTTGGCAGTGTCCCAGGGTTCACAAAGCCCCTGCTGTTCCCATTTGTCTCCCCAAATGTGTCCTTGACGTGCTCTACCACAAGACCACCCCCAGACCTCCCCCTGTGCTAGGATGCAGCTGAGAAGACAACTCTGGGAGTGGAAGAGCAAAGCAAGGGTGGTTTCCAAGGGATGGTGGATTCTCTGGTGTCCAATGCACCACCAACTCCAATGAAGGATTTACTCAAGGCTGTGACAGTCATGAGGTCTGTCTAATGGGTGGTTTGGGTGGAAATTAAGAGGGGATGTGCTCCTGGGCTGCTTTTTCCTTCACTGAGGATATCAACTGGTCCTTCTCTTCTCTTCTCTCTTCTCTTCTCTTCTCTTCTCTTCTCTTCTCTTCTCTTCTCTTCTCTTCTCTTCTCTTCTCTTCTCTTCTCTTCTCTTCTCTTTCCATGTGTCTGGTTCTCTCTTCTTCTCTTCTCTTCTCTTCTCTTCTCTTCTCTTCTCTTCTCTTCTCTTCTCTTCTCTTCTCTTCTCTTCTCTTCTCTTCTCTTCTCTTCTCTTCTCTTCTCTTCTCTTCTCTTCTCTCAGCAGGAGGGTGGTGAGACTCTGGACTAGATTGCTCAAAAAGTTTGTAGATGACCCTCCTTAGAGGTGTTCAAGGCCAGGTTGGATGAGGCCTTGAGAAACCTGGTCTAGTTGAGAGGCATCCCTGTCCATGGCAGGGTGGTCGGATGAGATGATCTTCAGCTTCCTTTCCAACCTCAGCCATCCTATGGTTCTGTGACTCTATGGCTGTGTCCAATTTGTAGGATTGACCCTCTGACAAATGGTCTAAAAAGATGCAAGAGGTCCTCAGGTCCTCCCAGCCACCCTCCATCCCTACGTAGGTCTGGAGTCCTCAGGGAAGCCAAGTGAAGCTGTGATAGGTGCTGTGGTGAGAGACACTGCACAAGGCCAAGCACAACAGCTGTGGAAACAGCTTTCTACACCTCTCACATGAAGATGAGCATTTAGAACGTCTCTGAGGTGAGATGTGACTTGAAAATTATCTCCAGGCTCTAAGATGTACAGGAAAAAAACATTCCTAAAAAAAAAAATGGAATGCTGATGACTTCTCTCCTTGCCCTGGTTTAGAATTATAGGATCATTTGAGGTTGGAAAAGACCTTTCAGATCAGTGTTTTAGGTAGTTTCAGAGGGCCTGAGGTACATCTTGGAGAGCATGAGATTGGCAAGGTCACGAGTGAAGCCACTGAGCACCAAAATGTGGGAGAAAGAGCTGGTTGGTCACACCAGAGTGAGCAACTGATGGGACAGAGACTCAAAGAAAGGACAGAGACTCTGGACTCACCTCTCAGATGGTGGTGACCAAGACCTCTCCCTGTCACCCCAACCCATCTCTAAGATCACCATGGAGAAGCCACACACGGGATGCCACCTCGTCCACACATGCACAGATGTTGAGGTGTGTGCTCATGTGAATTTGAGCATAAAGAATCACAGGACCATAGGACTGTTGACGTTGGAAAAGACCTTTAAGACCATTGAGTCCAACCATGAACTCAGCACTGACAGGTCACCACTAAACCCAAGCACCACATCTACAAGGCTTTTGAGTCCCACCAGGGATGGGGACTCCACGTCCTCCCTGGGCA
>NW_008618111.1:0-30630 GCF_000691845.1 Merops nubicus
CGGAGGCCGCCTGCCGCTGAGGGCTGCGGCAAGGCGCGGGGCCTGGCGCTCGCCCCCGGGCGCTTTGGGGGCCTCAGCTCCCCGAGGTTCCAGGAACTGGAGGGGGAGATGGCCAGGAGGAGCGAGGAAAAACCAGACTGAATAATCAGGAAAAGAAGATAAACTGTGCTGAGTGGCAGCTGATCTTTAGAGAACAGGCTGTGTAAATACCCCGAGGGCCTTGTGCATCATCCCTGGGAAGCTAGTCCCCAGAGAGGGACTCAGCTGGATCACCGCACCGCTCCACACTGGAGGTATGTTTACTTCTGCACAGCCTTCAGTGTTTCCTCTGAGAACATTCCCCTGCTCATAACCAATATATGCTGACCTTTCAACAAGCAGTGTTTCCTTTCTGTGTCTATACACATCTGTCCATGCCAGGAAAAGTCTCCAAATACTTTATTTACTGCTCATTCCCTTCTAGGCACAGAAGGCAGAGGTGCAGTCTGGTCCCACTTTTCCCAGTGTTGAGTGGGGAGACCAGCCACCAAATAACAGGATTCTTCCTTTTGTTTTCCATGCATAGGTGACATACAGTGTAGTTCCTCTACCTGTATGTTCTTATACCGGAAGCAGTTTGTAGGAAGAACTTGCCTGACATGATTTTCTGCATCATATGTACTGACAGCTCTACACTGATACTGTTACAGTGGTCAGGATGGGTGACTTTTGGAAGAGGAATGTAGCTTGCCAGCACAGTCAAGTTTCAGTGCCTGCTGTTAATGTTGCTTCGGGCTGTAATTGTGCAAACCATTATTCAATGAATACTTAACAAAACATACCACTAGTTTGCCCTTCTAATTTACCCTTAGGTCCATTTTGTGTCTGCTATATCCCTTTCTTTTTATTTTTGTCCTTTGCTGTGATTCCCTCTTTTCTCTCTGTCCCTCCCCTGGATCCCCAGCAATGTGCCTTGTTTCGTTTATTCCCTGCAATTCAGTTGTTCTGGTGGACTTGCCAGCACCAGAGGCACACAGCACTTTTGGCACTTGCTTTGACATGATCTCCAGTGATCTTGGCAAAAGAACTGACCCCAGCCTGGAGCTGTGGGTCTGGTTACAGGAGCTCTGCAGAGGCCCCACAGAGCAGGGATGGCCAAAGGAGAGGAGCAGCTGAAATGACTTACTATCAACAGTTGCTTTGTAGAAGCTGAGGTTTGAGTCAGGAGACCAGTGCTGTTGAAGCATTGCTTAGAAGCCTCCTGACCATGTTTAGTGCTTCGTCTGCAGCTGTTGTAGAAGTTAGATGTTTGGTCCTGCACCAACCAAATCTTTGGACTCTCTTCCATTGTCCCTAAGCTGCAGTTGCCACCCTTCTCGTCCACACTTCCTGAGGCAGACAAGATCCCTGCACTAAGAAACCGGCAGTCTGATCTAGAAATTAAAAATGGCAAGAAAGAGCAAGGTAGAAGAGATGACATGCTCCATGACAGGCACCTGCTCTCTCTTCAAAGCATGCACCTTACTTAGGGTGTTTATTTCATGCTGGGGAAAGGAACTAAGCATTAACTGTTTGTTGTCTTTACTCTGCAAATGAGAGGCAGGTAGTAGAAATAAAACAGAATGGAAAAGAAATGTAAAGAAAGAACTTGGAGATTCAGAAAAGGAAGTGAAAGGGACTAATTGAATGGTGACTGCTGGGATCTACTTCTGAAGCCACTGTCCCACTCCTTAGTTCTCTGTTTAAGATCCATAGAGTGTCAGTTAAGGATCTGAGTCATCCTCTTGTTTATTGGCTGTTGATGGTGCCCAGACTGTAAATGAGAACAGATGTTTATTTGCACTTACTGCAGTACCAGGGAACTTCTGCTGTGAATCAGAGTCTAATTGTTCTAGGAATACAAACAAACAGAAAACACAGAAGGACAGGAAAAAATCAAAGTCCCTTTCAGTCTAAGGAGGTAAAAGAGCTGGAGAGAGAAAGCATTATCACCTCCTCTTCATGGATGGCAACTAGAGCATTAAAAGATCAAATAACTTGCTCAAAGCCATAGAGAGGATGGGCCAGGAAGTAAGCCAAATCCACCAGGACCCCTTGGTGCAATCCCATCTCTTCTGCTTCACCTGTGCAGGGAATGCAGTCACTTAACTACCAGGCAATAGTCTGAAAGGGAGCTTAAAACTCCAGTTTTAGGACATAAGTTAAGCTGGAGTTTTGTGAGGTGTAAGAACTGAACTTTGGAATTTCTATAAGAACTGATGCTGTTGATAACTGGCTATTTGATTCCATGGACACGAGGAGGACTTAGGTGGATTTCTGTATTTATATGCACTTGCACCTGTGACATTCCTAAATCTGACAACTCACAGGAGGTGCAGTAACCATCTAAATGCTAAGGGCAATGCTTTAGGACAGGAAATCAGGGGAACTAAAGAGTTGGAACAAATCTCTGTTTTGCGCTGTCCATTTTTAATGGAGGCTTTCTTGAACATACTCTTGAAGAAAGCCTGTCTGGAAGTTGCTGAGGGGTGTAAAAGACAGCTTGTTTTTCCAGAGGGTGAAGTGGTTGGAGCCACTTGTATTGCAGGTGGGCAGTGGGCACACAGCTGGTGGCTACTGTGAGCCCATCAATTTGCCACTGTCATCACAGCTGCTGGAGATCCATTCCTGCATCCTGCCCTCTGTAAACAGCAGCTCATAACCACAAAGCACCAAGCATCTCTGGTGCAGCATCAGCCCAGGGAGCCAGAGAGCTGCTTGCTGAAAGCTGCCTTCTGTTTGCTTGCAGATGTGTCAATATTTACTGAGTGAGGCTCCACTTCTGCCCAGCTGGAGCATGACAGCTTTGCCACTCTTGCACTCAGTGGCCCTATCTGCCAGCATTAACATCAAGAGGTGATGAGTGACCAGGCTGGCCTGATAAATGAGAAGAGATCTGCAAACAGAGAACAGCAAACACTTCCTGGGGGGCTCAGGACACCTGCTGAGAAAGATGTTCTTTTTTGCAAGGATCAGGTAGCATCTGATGCTGTATCAGGAGAGACACAGGAAAGGTGCTATTGGTGGCATTGGGCGCTGGGGAAGGCCTAGCTGCAAGCAGAGTTACTCAGTGAGCTGTTAAGGTGGCCCCACAGGGAAGGCACAGTGGGGTTGCAGAGCTGTAGCCGTGTCACTGGGCTCTCAGCAAAGCCCTGTGAGTCCAAGAGGTGCCCATCTCCTGTTTCTGACTCTACAGAAGATGGAGAAGGCAGGACGCAGGATGCACTCACAGGGAAAGTGCCGTCCCGGGCTGGAGGGCACCGAGCTCCACTGCACAGTTACAGCTGCTCTTCCTCAGTTCTCAAATCTATATGAGTGAGCCACTAGATGCAAACAAAAGTCAAGAGGCCAGTTGCTGCCATTAAGTCTTCAAGCTTAATTCTCTGGGATTTCACAGCTATTTGTGGATATTGTAGTGATAGGCACATTATAACTAGTGGTTTTAATTTGGCCAGAGCTTACTGGCACGTTCTGCTCTGCATGAGGCAGACAATAGCTCCCAGTGGTGGGGACTGGCAGAAGGGAGGGATCAGTAAACCATAGAAAAGGCTTAGCAATACTGAGGGAGAATATTCAAAAAAAGGATAAGCTGTTCAGTTTGGCCTGTTTCTTCCTGGCTATTGGTTTTTAAATCCCTCTCCACCAGGACCCTCTAGGAATGAAGACTGGGCCTTTTTGTACTAAGTGACACAGGAGCATAAGTTCTGCAGAAGTTGGCTGAGGCATCTTCAAAAGTCCCTCATAGACGTCATTATGGGTGGCAGCATTTCCCTGAGGATTTAGGAAAAAACGTGAGGTTGAGCAAGGAGCATATGAGAAGAGGGAATCCAGCCATTATGACTAAGTGGTGGCTTGATACAGCAGAAGGGAGAATATGGGAGACTGGAATAGATAGGGTATTGAAAGGAAGGCTATGGACAATGAAAGGAAGGTAGGAAAAAGTTACAAAAATGAGGAATAATGTGGTTTATGCACTAAGGGAGAAAAATTAGTTTTAGCAGCTGAACTCTATACAGAGGCAGGCAGGGTCAGCAGCTCATTCTGGCTTTTCTGATGGCAAGCTTTGCATCACAGATGGTTTAATGTTGCTTGGGACTAATGACCCAATGGTTGAGATCTCCTTTCCCTTTATGGATTGGATGGCTCACCTCAGTGGGCCCCAGCACCGTGCAGTTAAATGCTTATGTGTTACAGTCACAGGGGTTCGTTTAAATGGATTTTTTCAAAAAGGTCACCCCATGAAACAAGCTGCCACAGCAGAACAGGGTACCAGCAGGGCCATACTCAGTACTGTCCTCTGAAGAGCAGTGCAAGGCTGCAAGGATCCCAGCCCTGCTACCCTGAGCTAACAGAGCCTGGGGCAGACAGCAGCTGCACCGGGCTGCCTCCCAGGAGCAGGGTGGACAAGATCAGCCAACATCTGTTCCCCTTTAATCTCTTGTTCCTTTATGTTTTCGTGTAGTGCCTTTGTGCGTAATGAGTTGCATGCTCTGGCACATCCCCAGCCACTCTCATGGTTCCTCAGGCAGGCAGTGCTGCTGGGGCTGAAGAGCTCTACGAGACTGGGCTGTGTCAGGAGGCAGTGCAGGCTACAGACTCAAGTGTGTTTCTGTGGCCCAGCTCCTCCTGCCCTGCCAGACTCGGCAGGATTCCCAGGACTCACCAGACCCCATCGGGAAGAGGCTGAACCATGTAAGTTGGTTCCCCTTCATGTCACTGGTTCCAGCTGTTTTGATTACAAGGGGTTCATGTCAGGACAACCTCCAGGACTTCCATTCATTCACACCCCATTATGCAGTTAAAGTCTGCACCTGCAGGGTCCACTCGCCTGGAGCCACCAATGCTTTGAACCTCATGTGTGTGCCATTGAACATACTCAGTTGGTTATGAGAAATTGAAAGAGGGGAACAATGTACTAATGGTCTTCCATAAAGGCCTTGTGCTTCTCAGCTTCCACTGCTGCCTCCGGAAGTTCACTTCGACCCTGGGAAGGGAGCCAAAAAGTCTCCTGATGAGAAGGGTCTTCACAGATACTCTGTGGCATCCTTCTCCATTTAGCTCCCTGCTGAAGGAACTCACTAAGCAGCATCCAGGGCAGCAGCCTGGAGGGTGAAGGCTCCTTGTGATACAAAGATTTTAGACAGATTATAGGAGGGGAGGTGCTTTTCTCTCCAACAGTGTATGGAACTCCAGTTAACTTCCTTCTGCCTTGGTGTTTGATGGCGTCCCTGTGACTCCTCCAGGTCAGGAAGTACAGGAAGATAATGTTAATTCCCTTCCATCTCTGAGCCTTTTGAAATGTGAGGGCCAGGATCCATGAAAATGTTTGTCCTCCAGGAAATCACCAGCAGGAGGAACCTACAGAGGACTGCATTTAGCTGAAGTAGCGAGGCAGCGGCTCCTGCACGACAGCACGCTGCAGTCAGGAGCATTACTAATGGTATCACACATGGAAGAGCAGTTCAGATGGAAAAGGAATGTCAGGAACACGCAATGGGACAGATATTGGAGGCCAGCAAATCCAGAGGAGCTCCAAAGGATTGTGAAATGACCCTTCTTCATGTCCAGATGTAAAACAGAACTGGCTGGATCTATGTTCCCAAAACTCAGAGCAAGGGTGTATGAATAAAGCATGAGGCCCTAAGCAGAGGAGGCTGCTGGCTTCCAGATTTCCCAGACCAACATCATTTTATGCTGGCCAGTGTGTCTCTGCTTTGGTGGATACATTCTCCTCTTGAAGTCAAAAGAGGAAAGGCTGGGATAACAGCAGCCTGCAGCTAAAGTAAAAGAGCAAGAAAACACTTGGAAAGCTGAGCTGCTTTCCAATGAACCTTTCTGACTGCATCTCCCAGGAAAACAGCCTATGGGCAAGGACCCTACAAAGCCAAGAAAGAACTGCCAGGAAAAACAAAACAGTATTCTAGTGGTGACTTCCCCTCCAGCGAGGGAGACCTCTGCCATGTCTTCTGTAGCAGAATAGTTTTATACCTCCCTCTTCATGTCACTGCACAGGTGAGGTACTTGAATACATTGCTAGATACCCTTTGTATGTTGCTTTCAACAGTGGAACGTAAGGGTAAGAGATATTAGAAACCAGCACAGAACAATAAGCACTTCAGTACTGGTCTCTTTCTTTCCCCTTCTCCTCCTCAGCTCAGAGACACCAAGTTTTGGAACCTGCAGATAGTGCTGGTAAGGAACAGACAAGGATTTAAGCTGTCAGGAAAGCCATGGGTTAGTGCCTTCTATTGGAAAATGACTTTTTCTTTTTTCCTAACAATTTCTTCTAAGTTTACAGTACAGGGACCTGTCTTACTGGCTTACATGCTCCGGGTCCCAGCTGCTGTGCAATGGTAGCATTTTGGACACAGAGCTGCCCACACCAACTATCCAAAAGACAGACAGAGAAATTTTTCCTCTTTCCTGGGAACCAGTGGTTCTCAAAACAAACAAACACTCATTTGTGTTGCTTGTGCTTAAACAGAGATTCAAGCTTGAATCAGTATGAAAGTCAAAACAAAAGCTGTTTGCTCTTTGATTATTAATCTGTAACACAAAGCTGGAGGTGCATTGGTCTGCCTCCAGGGCCTGGAATAGGCAGATACATCTGAGTGTTGACACCCCAATCTTAGAGAAAAAATATATTGCTGCAGACAGTAGGAAAGGGATCTGATTAGCCATATTTGCAAATAAGCCCCCTGAGAGGAGAAAATATATTTGCTCATCTTTTTTTCTTTTCTTTTTTTTTTTTTTCCTTTTTTTGAAGACCTGTCATCATTGGTACGGTTCAGTTCTGTAACAGAACTGTTAGAAGAATTTGGATTTTCTTTCTTAAATAGGGAATCTGGGAAGGAAAGGAGGGGTTGCTGTCTTTTATTGCTTTCTATTTGAAGTCAGTTTAGTTACTCCAGCATGGTTTACTTCCAAAATTTTCAGGCTCCACCATGCTTAGGGCATGCCTACTGTAGCATCAGTGTTTAGTTGCAGCATAGGAACTGTATATAACCTCTAACAAGGATGAAGTAACAGCAAGACAGACTTCCAGAAAGGCTAGTTGAGTCTAGTCAAGGGCCTGAGCAAGCTTGTTAGACCACACTGCTGCAGCTTCACTGCTGCTGATATCCCAGCTGCTTGGAGATAGGCGAGTCTGCCGGTGCAGTGTTCTCTTCTCCAGTTGCATTTTAAATAAGGAAGGTCTTGCAGATGCTTCTGCAAAGTCCTAGTATAAGATGGCACTCCACACGTTGGAGAGGTCCAGAATTGCTCCTTTTTCAGGGCTCTCCAGTGACCTCAGATCACCCTGAAGCTTTTGGCTCTGCAATTTTTAAGAAAATGAATCCTAAATCCATGCAAAAAGCTCTTTGGAAAGAGCTGATTTTCATGCTGGCATGTTCCAAGGGCTAGTGTGGCTCCAGCAGTGGTTAACGCAGGGGTAGAAATAGAAGAAAAGAAAAGCCTGGTAAGGGGAAGTTTGAATTTGGGTGGCAGGTGGATGATTGACAGCTGCAAGAGGGAAAAGTGGAGAAAGAGATGTCTCTCAGCTATACCAGTGTTCTTCAGACCTCACCAGCAAGGGATACTGAGAGGAGTCACTCCAAGACCTGTACAAAACCAATGCCACAAGGGAGCTGGATATGGAAGAAGTGCAGCCAGGGCTTGGACAAGCAGCCAGGAGATATCACCCCAATACTGCCCTGGTTTGTGACACCTGCTTTACTGAGCACTGCTAACCTGGGCAAGCTGGCAGCTCCTCACAGTGAAGCACCATGCCTCTGTCTGAGCACCATTTTCTTGTGTTGTGCTCACAGGGGCACTCACAGCTCTGTGAACACTGCGTAAGCTTCTCCCTTCCTGAGCAGAGCACGGATGCTAACCTACCCCTGAGAGCTGTAGCTCTGCAGCTTAGCTCTTTCTTCAGCATTAACACAGCATGATCCTGCCAACAGGTTGCTAAGTCTGTTCTTTAAAGAGGCAGCACAGCTTTGCTAGCTTGTCCAGTGCATCCAGCTCACCCTGTCCTATCCTCCTTGGCCCCTTACTGAAAGACTCCTTGTGCCTCTCTCCCACCTTTTCAGATAGCTGAGGAGGGCTGCCTGCCCCTGAGGAGGGATCAGGCTGGACTGCTAACATCATGGTCATCCTTTGGGCCATTAGAAGTGCTCACATGTGTCCACACTGCATGGTGCCTGGTCTTCAGTCCCCTTGGGTCTCTCCACCACAGCCCTCCCAGCCCATGGCTCACTACTGGTTCATCAGCACAGTGAACACCTCATCACCCATATAGGTGTGAGGCTCTGCCAGAGTTGTGCTACAGCAGACAAATCCATGGAGTGAGGAAGCCAAACCTGAACTGCAGGGCAGGCAGGACTCCTGTATCCCCTCTCTAGGCCTGCCTGCACACCTAGGTGGCACTTCATATCAGCACTATAAATTTAGCACTCCCTTCCATGCCTTGTTCTAGGTACCAGCTCAGTGTTTGCATGGAGCAGGATGCCTCCACTCCCCTCTCCCCACCAAAAAAATAATTCTCCAGAATCAGGGCAAATAGTGATGTGTCTCATGGGCTGCCTCCAACCACTGTCATGCCTGACCAGGAGCCCAAGCACCTTCTTCCTTGGAAAGGCATAGGAAGGTGGAGAAGTAGGCGTAGCCTGAAATCATCATTGCTCTACAGCATCCCTAAAAATATGTCATAGGCTGGCAAAGAAGAAAGATCTTTCTTGGGCCCATATGTGTTTTGCAAGTTGTGGTTGGGGGAGAACAGCTGGGATTTCTCAGAACTCCTGGCACAGTTCTTGGAGAAATGACTTCTATTTTTCAAAGAATTTCTTACTTCATGATATCCCGATATTCCTGCCCCCACTACGCTCATGTGCTTCACCCACTAGTCATCTTCTGACTGTCACATAGACTGTGAGCTGCTCTTCTTGACCAAGTGTCTCTATTCCTGGCCAATGCTATGCTTACCCTAACAGAGTCTAGATCTTTTGTTAGAAAATCAGAATATTACTTCCAATTCACAGCTCAGTATCTCACGGATAGGAAAAATACAACAGGAAGACCAAGCATATTGTCCTTGCCTCATTTCCTCCAATTACTCAGAGTTCTATCTTCCTTTATTATGCTGAATAATTCTTCTTCACTCTTCAAATATTTGGAGGCCAGGATCCTGCTCCTGATCAATCATCCCTTAGGCAAACTAGATTTTGCTTTTGTAATGTTTTTCTGCATAGTAGCTCCAGCCTCCTAATCATCCTTGTTGATGTTCTTTGGCTGCTTCTCGTTTGTCACGATTTTTCTGGTAATGTGGTTCCTGGAAGCAAGCACTGTATTCCAGGCACAAGAGCCCTGCATGTCCCATTGTGTGTGTGATGTTGCCCTCAGGTGGTTACTCCAGAGAGAAGATGCAGCTTTAAAAAAACTCTGATATCTTCGGGACAGAGATTTGCAACTGCATGGGGGCTGGGGAAAGGATAACTGCACTGTCTTAAGTGATGCCTCTGCAGTGGAAACCAGGATTGCACTGGCTTCTTCTGGCTGTCTATCCTCAGCTCTAGCTCTCTGTGTTTTAAGTGGATTTTCCCAGGTAGATGCTGCTGTGCTTGAAGAGCAGCAGGAAGAATCTCAGCTTTAGTGTGCTACACAAAGCTGACTAAGACAAGAGGCACAAGAACTGACAGATTTTCACCTTCACCAACTTTATCAGTATTAATTTTATCACTACTGCTCCTTGCCTTGGTCATGTTTTTCAGAAATTCTTTTTGCCTCAAAATCATGTGCATCATAAAATTAGATTTCCTTTATTTATTATGTCAGGTGTTGTGTAACTTCTAGATTCATGTAGTCATGAAAGTTGTTTAGAAGATCACAAGAGACTTTATCAAAGGTCAGATCAGAAATTCATGGTGCTTGTCGCTCCCCTAATTCAATTCTTCACAAACCTAAACCCTCCTGCTCGTTCATTCCCTTCTCCCATCACAGCCTCCACAGTCCCAGTGGTTACGGTGCCAAATTTCTTGCTACTTTTTCTATTCCTTTCTGCTGCTTACTTATATCTTATTTTGGTTTTGCTTTGCTCTGCACTTAAGTTTCCTCTCTCAACACTGTGCTATCCACAGAGGAGCCCAGAACTTTTCCCTGCAATCAGCTCCAACTCAGAATTTTTCATTTAAGTATTAGGTCAGTGAAATATTTTTTTTTCCAGCTTCCCTTAACTTATACTGGCATACAGAGACCTCCATCTGACATCACTGTGTCCCACTTACCTAACTTTTGGTTCATTCCTGTTCCCACCAAATACAAAAGCCAAAACATGGGTTTGGTTTCAAAGGAGCAGCCTTTACTAGGGCCTTTTGAAGTTTTTTACCAGTTACTCTGTATCTTACACAGATTTGGCTGCTTCCCTGAAGACTTTGTCCTCTGGATGTGGTGCAAAAGTAAGTTCTGGTCTCACTAATGGCACTGAAGATTTTGCCATTGAAACCAAAGGAGCTGGACTGGATTATTCTTGGCTACTGTACATCTCAGCACTGATTGTGGGGGAAGTCTTGCAACTCCTGTCAGTGCAACACTGCTAGGAAATGGATTCTTTCTCCTATGTTTTCTGTCACAACTTCACTTTAGTTCCTTGCTTCCTGCAGAAACAATGCTTGTACAATCACTTTGTGTGTCTATAAGTGCATCCTCCCAGTAACTTTTTGATCCGATTTCAACAACTTTGGCAAAGAGAGATTTAAAAAATAATTCTGAAAGCTGTTTCTACACTCTTTGTGAAGACTGATTGCTTTGGGACATGCAGGAGGAATTTTATAAAAGTACCTAGAGAAAACAAAGTCTTAGAACAATTCAGTTAGAAAGTTTTTGTGTTTGTACTCACAAAATACAAATTCTTTGTATTTGCAAATAGTAGCTGTATTTTGCAAAAACATGTAGGAAATGAGGCTTCATTAGTTCCACTGTGTGTGGAACTGCTTATTAATCTTTGGCAAGGATTCATCCTGCAAGCTGTTGTTGCCAAGTTTTCTTAATAGCCACTTGCAAAAGGCTTTATCCTTGTACCTTTGGGAAGGGCCAGCCAGTTACATATGCTGGGATTTGGCTTAGATAAGTCTTTCCAAGAATGCTGAAAAGCTGGACAAGAGAAAAAAAATTATACTTACAGACTTGTTGATAGAGTCTTGTTTATGGTACTCAAACCAATATCTTAAAATACAATACCTAATTATTTTCCCAGCTGTATTTATGGGTCCTTGTATAAGGCTCAAGGTCCATAGTGGTATTTCTTTAGATGAGATGTCTGCAGTGCTATTATTACATTAGACACAAACATCTCTGGTTTTCCAGACTAGCTGTTTTTAATGAAAAATGAAAATCATATCCTTATGTTAGAAGTTTAGCTGATTCTGTCTTCATTTGCTTAATGCCTCTGGACCTGAAGAGTTTCTTCATATTGCTGTTGTTGTTGTTGTTATACAATGTAGGCATAACAACTAATAATGGTCAGTAGGAAAAACCATACAGAGAATAAATAATTATTCAGAAAGAAGGCCACAGAAATATTTCCAAATAGCTAGCACAGTTCCCATAGTGGGAGGAAATAATGGACAGGATCAGAGAAGAAAACCTTCCAAAATTTCCAGTGAGCTGAACGCATCATGAGACCAACCTCCCAAAACCCACGTCTCCTCTTGAACATTTCTTCAGGCCTGCAGGGGAGCCCACACGCTCCAGCAGCCCCTTGGCTGCCTCCCACACCCATCCTGGGAGCTCTGTGGGTGCCTGGTGCTCAGCTGTCTCTGCAAAACCCCTGCTTGGATTTTGGCTTCTCTTTTCTCTCCGAAGCCCTTCTTTGTAAGGGCTAGTTTCAGGAAGCTGGATATGCTGAGCTATAGCACAGCAACATGGCAACCTGTCCCTCTCCTGCAACACACCCTGCAAGCTGCTGAGCACTTGATGCTCACCGAAAGTGGGACCAGGAGTTTGCCAAGATAAGGATGGAGAAAAGAAACTTGGGATGTGGCCTTTGATAATAGCTACTGCTACAGGATCCTCAGCCATAGTTACTGCAAAGGATAGAGATCATTCTCTGCCATTTCTTTTTGCCTCAGCCAAATATGATAATTGCTTTTAGAGATATTTTTTGTTAAGTAAATCAATAAGGCATATAGACCCCCTGCTCATGCTGAATTATCTGCAACACTTGAAGATAAGCCTTTGTTTCTGCCATTAACACTTCTGTCACTACAGTAATGAAAATTCACCCAGGATATTCTTTTCCATAAGATGTTTATATCTGTATTGTCCTCAAGATCTTAAGACTAAACCCTCCCACAAGTGCCTTTGGCCAGTTGCACCCATTTTTTTTTTTTAAATGGTTCTTGCTTGCCTTGCAAGATGATAATTTTACATAGCTTGGAGCAACGGTTGCAGGAGATCTACAACACACTCCTAAGGCTGCAAAACAACAAAAATGGCATAACCGACCAGGGTTTAAAGTTGTATCTGTACTGATTGTATGGAGTTCCCTTCTGTATAAGAAATTCCTCATGTCCAGGCTGCTGGGCACCTAGGTTAGCAGAGCCAAGCCCACAAGCCCCCACCATGCTCACTTACAGGCATGCCAGCAGTGTGTCCAAGCCCAAGAGGGCTCTGTCTCACACTGAGCTCCAGGGTTAACACTCCTAGCAGGAACCACGTCCCAGGAGCACAGAAAGGACCCTTACACCCCACTGCCAGGGTGTGCCCGGGGCCATCACGTTTCGTGCACCCAGGCTCTGAGCACAAACTCGCAGCGCCCGCTGCCTGCCTCCCCTCCCCGATGTCCCCGGGATTACCACCGGGGTATCAGCGACCTAAATACATTGTTTTGCACTTGAAAGTTGCTTTTGTTTTTAATGTTGCCGAGTCTCTATAACCGGCACACGTAACAAACTGCCTGTTTCCAAGCAGCTGTTGTGTAACTCCACTCCCCACCCCCAGAGAAGTTGTCTGCCGTTGATTTAATGGGCTCGGTTTCACTGGGAAGTGCCTGGGGGAACCTCTTAGCTCCCTAATTAGCAACAGAAGGGGCCAGTCCTTGCTGGAGGTAGCAGTGAAACATTTGTGAGGTCTCCTGAGAATAAGGAGGGAGAGAGGGGGCCATTTCCAGTTAGAAAAACACTAACTTTGATTCCCTGTACATGGCAGAGCAGGGGACTCGAGAAGGTGTTGGGGGGGAAGGTACTTGTGGAAATTATGATGGCCTTTCTAGGCAAGACAGGAGCATTTGTAAGGGGGAAGGAGGGAAGAGGGGGAAGGAGCCCTTTGGGTCTGTTGTCCATGGCCCTCCAAAGTTGTTTATCTCTCCTGCAATCTGAGTTTTATATAAAAGACTGTGGAGCAGCACAGAGGCCTCGTGGACTGGCTGCTGGTGGAAGCAGGAGCAAGGTATTGCATCGATCTGCTCTCAGATGTTTGAGCTGGCTCTTGTTAATAAGATTCAGGAATTAACAGCTTGGAAGTGCTTAGTGCTCAATGTTTCCTCCAGGAACACGATCACTGAGGTTAGGCACAGAGCCTGCCATTCAGGGCTGGAGTAGACTTTGGTGCAAAACAAACCTCCTGCCAACCAGCTGAACGTCCTGAGACCTCACTGGGAAGGTGAAAACTTTGCTCATCCACTACAGGTAGGGTGATGTGCCTGGGGCTACTCCTTAACACCCAGGACACAGCTACACGTGGTAAGCTCTTTCCCACACACTCCCACTTCTGGGAAGGGTTTTTTATAATACAATTCCAATTGAGAAGAGTTGTGTGTGCATGGCCAGTCCCATCTTGGACCTGTTGAACGTGGGGACCATTCCTCTTCAGAAGTCATGCAGGGGAATACAGCATACAATATCTTTGGCCTGTAGTAGCAAAGATACAGGAAGCAAAGGAAAGCCTCGTTAGCCTTAAGGACCTTCCTTAAAAGCAAAGGAAGAAGGTGAAGTTCAAAGGCACAGTGATACCATGGGGCAAGCATGGCTGCAGGAGCCTGGAGGAGCACATGGGAGATATGAAGCTTCCAGATGTTGTCCTGCCCTGCAACATCATTGGCCAGCAGCTCACCTGTAGTGGCCACTGAGCAGATAAAACAGAGAGAACTGGATCTTGATATAAGTCAGGAGACCATATTCATAAAGATCCCTTGATACTGAGCACCATTTGTCTATAGTAATATTCTTAACACAGTGAACCTGATTTGTGCATGCAAAACGAACACTACACAGCAAAGCCTTCACACTGTAAGATGAAGGGCAGCATGTTACAGCCAGGGCCCTAAATCCCAGCAAGGGCCTTCCAATGGCCCTGAAAGGTCAGAGTAATCATTTCCAAGATGCCACAGCATCTCAAGTTATAAAAGAGCTGTGTTCAAAGGTTTTGTGCTCCACTCTTACCCCTGTTCATTGGCTCATTTCGTAACCAGAAGTCACCAGATTTAATCTCTTTTCCCTCCCCTCCAAACAGAGAAAAAAAAATTATATATATATATATAATGCATACATCCAAGCTTCCCTTTCCCACTAGAGGGCACCCAGTATTTGCAGAACTGCTGCTCGGCCATCGGGTGCTTTGTGGAGCAGCAGGTCACACCACACCAGCGGTAGTGAACATGCCTGGAGGAGCTGGCAGGTTATGTTGCCCTTGGCTCCTTCTCCTCGTGTCCAGCTGCTAAGCCAGCTGCAAAAACACATGACGGTAACATTTCCACGTGCTCGTTTTCTGTCATTGCCACAGGGGTGAACCTGCAGATCAGTGAGAAGAGGAAGAGAAAAACAGAGGAAACAAGTTCTCTCTTAGTATCTGATTTGTGCAAAGAAAACTTATGAAATCCCTGTATAGATTTATGGCAGCCATAAAGGGACTGCAGGATGGCAGCAACTGGAAGTTTAAATGGAGATGCAATAGGGAGATACAGCCTATCAAATGTTATTGTCTGTTTTGTTTTGGTTTTTTTTTCCCATGCCAGTGTAGTAGTTGGACCAGCAAAATCACAGAACTGGGACAGAGGCAGAAAACTTTCTAAGAGTGCTCTGAGGGGGCTTTTTACAGACGGCTTTGCTAAGATGTCTGCCATGAAGGTAAAGGGAACCTGCCCCATGCTCTGAGACACTCTTGCAGGTCCTTTCCTGTGGGATTCCTCTTTCCATTTATGGGACATGCATAAAAATCTCATGGGAGGCAGCCTTGTTGATTCCAGCGAGCAGTTTCTGCTTGGATCTGTGCATTTTGGCCACTAGAGGTTGTAAGAGAGAGGGAAAAAAAACCCTTGGTGTCCACAGACAAGCTGCTGCAGCACCCCAGGGCAGGATTTCTTCTGGTACTCTTTGATCACCAGGACTCACACAAAACTCCTGCACGTACCCTGCGTTTCAGTAGACAGGATCCTGGCATCTCAGCTGTTTCAGATTTACTGGGTGGGTGGGTGTTGCCTTTTAGCCCCGGGGCATTAATAGCCTTGGTGTGTCCCCTTATATTTTAAGCAAAAGCCTTTCTGATTCTCCCAGATCTTTTTGACAGAGAGCAGCAACTTGTATCTTTTCTATGCAGCTTTAACTAGCTCTACTGGCTTTTCTCCCACATTCCTGGTATATAGAATTTCACTCTTAGATGTTTAAGCCAGACCTTCCACCAGTGTTTATGCTTTTTCCTAGTGCTAAGTAAGAAATGGAATTTTCCTGAGGTCTCTTGTCTCCTGGAGATGTCACAGCCTGTTGTACCTCAATGCAGGATGACAGCAACTGGAAGTTTAAACGGAGATGCAGTAGTGAGATACAGGATCTCAAATGCTATTCTCTCTCAATTTTTTTTTCCCTATGCCAGAATAGCATGAAGAAACCTTATGAGGTCCTCAGCTACCTTCCACATGGGTTGTATTTTTTTCCCTTGTTGCTAATAATTCTCTGGTCTTCCAACTATAGGCCCTCTACCATCTCCTAAGAGGCCTCAAGAGAGATGGGTTTGTTTGGGAAATAGAACCTTAAAGCTAAGTAATCCCAGATGGACACAGTCAAAAATAGCTATGGTGTAGCAATAAACTGAACTTCAACCAAATTAAGGATTTACAAATTTTCCTTCTTGATGGCTCTTTTTGATGGCACAGTGGCTGCCTATGAGCTCACAGCAGTATGAGAACTAACCATCACAGAACTCGCTGGTGATGGTACTTCACTTTCAGCATTGCATGGAGATAGGAATCTTTTCTTCTGGCAGTAAAATGTAGCTATTCCTGAAGTGAAGCACAGCAAGGACACTGTGCAACAATTTAGGAAGGAGAAGCCTTTATCCAGTAATATTTTACCCACCATGTGGGCAATGAAATCTAGTTCCCTGAGCTTAAACAAAGCATTGACTTCTGTGGAAAATTAAAAGCTTAACTTCTCCTTTCTGTTTTGGCTGCTGCAAATCACAAGTGCACATGGAATAAAGCCACATGATAACACAGGTTGTAAGTGACACCTGGAGGTCAGCTTACCCCAGCTCCTGCTCAAAGCAAGTTCAGGTGGGTCCGGTTGTTTGGTGCCTTGTTTCTGCCAAATTTTGAGTGCCTCCAGGGATGGAGATCCCACATCCTCTCTGGGCTTTTCTCCCAGTGTCTGAATACCTCCATGGTGAACTAATTTATCTTCCTATCTAACCAGAGTGTCCTTTGTTGAAATTTGTGCCTTTTGTCCTTCAAATGTTGCTCCTCCAAGATGGAATAAAGCTACATGATAACACAGGTTGTAAGGGACCCCAGCTCCTGCTCAAAGCAAGTTCAGGTGGGTCCGGTTGTTTGGTGCCTTGTTTCTGCCAAATTTTGAGTGCCTCCAGGGATGGAGATCCCACATCCTCTCTGGGCTTTTCTCCCAGTGTCTGAATACCTCCATGGTGAACTAATTTATCTTCCTCTCTAACCAGAGTGTCCCTTGTTGAAATTTGTGCCTTTTGTCCTTCAAATGTTGCTCCTCCAAGATGAGCCTGGGTCCATTTTCCTCATGCTCTCCACCAGGTAGCTATAGATAACAATGAGACCCCATTCTTTGCTTTCTCTTCTCCAGGCTGAACAGAGAGCCCAGGTCTCTCTGTCTCTCCTTGTATGCCATTTGCTTCAGCCCCCCAGCAGCCTGATGTCCCCACACCACCAATGGTGGGCTCAGGCCAGTCTTCCCTCTACCAGCGAGGCCAGAACTGGCCACGGCACTCCAGATATGCTCTCACAAGTGCTGAGAAGAGTGAAGGATCACTTCACTCAGCCTGATGGCTAACGTGCTTGCCATATAGCCCTGTACACAGCTGGCCTCTGCTGCAAGGACACCTTGTTGACTCAGGCTCAGCTGAGGACCTCAGGCCAGTCTCTACAGAGCTGCTTACTCTGCATTTGGCACCCAGTCTGTGCTGGTGCACAGGGCAATTCCCTTCCCACGCAGGACTTCGCATTTGCCTCTCCTGAGCTTGATTTGCAGGTGCACCCTTAGGCCATAGGTGGCACTAGTGAACGATGTAACCCGCGGTGCCACCGAGAGAGCGGCACTGCCGAAGAGAAAGCCAGCACAGGGCACACCTGGGTTGCTTCGCTCGGAGCAGCAGCCGGGAGAACAGGAGCAGACATGTGGCAGGACGTCCTTCCAAACGCCTGGTGAGATCTCCTCGGAGACAAGGCCCTCCAGGCGTGGCTCCCTGGGGTTGGGGTGGGAGAAAGCCCCTGCAAAGTCACCAGAGCCCTGGAGGGTGGGAGCATGCGGCTGAGTTCTCCTGAGCATGGGTGGCGAGGGGGTTTTATTAGACTGGGCCTTGTTTTGTGTTACTTGGAGAGCTGCTTCTGGGACATGCTTGCTTTGTCAGCAGTGCTGAGTTTGTGCTATGGCCATAATGTCTGGTTTCATGCCTCTGGCTCACTAGACTCCAGAAGGGATATTAGGGATATACATGGGGGTATTATTACCTGTTGCATAAGCTGCTCAGACTCCAGGGGAGGTGGAGGCTGACACTGTTTGCTTTTGGGAGCTCTGTTCTTCCTTGTCTGGGAGTGGTTTAAGGACATACTTCCTTAAAGATCACACATAGGCTGACTCAGAGACCATTACCAAATTGCCTTGGTGACTGTTGCAGTTTCCAGTACAGGCACCACGTTCTGCCTCACAGGCAGCGATGTGAAACGATACCAGGTGAAAAGAAACACCCAGCAGACATGGTTT
This sequence comes from Merops nubicus, assembly GCF_000691845.1. Lineage (NCBI taxonomy): Eukaryota > Metazoa > Chordata > Aves > Coraciiformes > Meropidae > Merops > Merops nubicus. The sequence goes on from NW_008618111.1 coordinate 18,216, forward strand.
TTCATGGAATTTCATGTCCTCTTTTTTTTTTTTCCCTCTCTCAAGGTATCGGAATTATGACACCAAACACCTCCCTGACCTTCCACAAGGCAGAACAACAAGAGTTGCCTTTGTCACTTCTAATTCTGCTAAATTTTAGACTGTGCTTTTCTTACAAGACAATCTACCAGGCAGAAAGAGAACCAAGGAGGATGTTTTCTTTCTTTATTGGAGGCAGATGAGACCTAAAAGCTTGGTATCCAGTCAGGAGTAGTTAGACGTAGCAGAGGTATTGCAGCTCATTGAACTCTGAACAGGGAAAGGTCCCACAAGCCTCTCCTCATGCCAGCCCTGTAGCACAATGAGTATCACATGGCTGGCAGCAGAATAACCCTTGAGCTTGAAAGTCCCCTGCCAAGGCTGTACACCTATTGCTACACAGCAGTCAAAATAAACTGTATTCTTGGCTGAAGTAACACAGCCACTTGTAGGGTGAAACACCACAAGGATACCTACCCGCTTGTTTAGTACCCTTTATCTAAATTGTGCTGAAGGAGGGAATATTATGGCAACAAACTATCCCGGCTAAAACACAGCCCAAAACCACTGTGTCTTTATGAAGAGGTGATTCTCTGAGCACCTCTCCTTCTGTCTCATCCAAAAAGTAGGAAAAATAATGGCAGATGGTTGTGGGTGGCTAAACACCTTGTGATTCCATGGCTGGGCAGTAAATAGTGCTGGCAGGTGACATTCTTTGCTCCATCCCCAGGGGTTGATACCATCCAGACAACACTATCAGTCTATAAGGAGTTGTTGTTTTTTTCTTTTCTTTTTTTAGGGAGTGCATCTTGTCCCGGACCAGGTGAGTGAAATAGCCTCTCTGTGCTGAGGCCTCAGTTTTTTATTAGCACCCTGTTTGGGGCACAGCATAGTCCCTTCCCTACCCTGGATGACAACAACAACAAAATCTTCATTCACAGTCCCATTGGAGCCCCCTACAATAGCCCCAGACACCAAGGGAAGCTGGAGAGCTTAAGGCACAGATCAGAGGGGCAGGAAGGTACATTGCATTTAGGACTGATTGCTCAAGTGTTTCAACAGTCTTCAAACATGCTGTATGTCTATTAAAACCAGCTCTGGTGACTTAGCTCCCACACCTCAAGAGAGTCTGAAACTTTATTGTCTAGAACAGAAACAGGGACACCAGGCAGACAACTGAAACCCTTACCCATGGAACACTAGGCAGAGGCCCAGTGTTGCCCTAAAAGATGATAGAATCTGTAGGGGAGCTAATTGCCAAGAGGGTCACCTCCAGTACATCCAGCTGTCTCCAGCAGCTGAAGACCTTTGTCTCTGCTCCTGCTGTTGCTCCTCAGCCCATTCTGACTGTGAAGTTTTTATTCTTGAAGGAGTCCAGCTGCTACTATACCATTCACTTCAGTACCTGCCTTAAAACAGATTGGCCCATATCCTATTGACCCTTGTGCTTCAGGGCACACATGTTCACAAAGAGAGGGAAAAGGAAGCCTTATGATCAGGAAGTTCTGATCAGCAAGGACTTGGGGCACCTAAAAAACACTTGCAGATGTAACCCTGCCATCTTGCCTGTGATCTTAAAAAATAACAGATCACCTCACCTGCTGCTGATTCCATGGGAACTATAGGCATCTGTTACAGCTCAGGCTCAGTTGATGTGGATACAAGCCTCAGCATAGTCCCTTTACTCTTGACACTTCTGTTGTTGAATACAACTTTATGCCTCCCCAGGTCTTTTGAATATTCTCAGAAGAATGCAGTCCTGGTCTCTGCGGGCGCCCTGGGGGTTGGAGGGATGCTGGTTTACTGGCTGAGGTCTAGGCACAAGATCAAGACTATTGAAATGGGCGATGGATGGTGGGGCTCAGGTGAAAAACCCCTAAAAGGGAAAGAAGATGAAAGTATCCGTCCCTTCAAGATTGAAACATCTGACAAAGAAATTGAGGTACCAGTGGCTGGGTTGTAAGGAGTGGCAGAAAAACGCAAGGTGGAGCCCGTCTATCACCCACCTTACTGCTTCAAGGTCATGTCTTCAGGGTGATAGCAGTGCACTTATATATGCCAGCACAGCTACCTAACTCCATTAGATGATGCTCTGGCTCCTTTATGAGTGGGATTTGAGTTTGGATTCATTGCAAGGTCCCAGAAAGACTTTCTAAGACCACAGACCCTCCACGAAACCTGGTGCTGCTCCTGTGGAAAGCTCAGGCTTTGAGCAGCAGACTTTGACAGTGGGTCTCCAAATGGTGGAGCAGAGAGGGTGTTGTGACAGCAGTAGCACTGGTGGGGTAGGACTGAGGGGATTCCACAGAGGGAAGGGCTGGAAGGGTGAAGAGGGATGGAGTCTTGACTAAGTCGCAGCACCTCTGTCCTTGCATGCTGCAACTAGCAGAGGGCAGCTGTAGGATCCAGGTACCTCTGGGTGCCCTAGGGCAACTGATAACCTGTAGAAAAATATATTCCCCATATAAGCAATTCAGGAGGTCATGCAGAGTATGGATGGCACCGCTTCAGGAGGGCTTGTGGTGTCCCAGAGAGCGACATAAAAGCCAGCAGGGCCAGGAGAGCCCCGCCCATGCCAGCCCTGGCACAGGGCAGGCAGGGGCAGGTGGCCAGGCTCGCAAGGAGTCCTCCCCCCACAGGACCTGCACCGCCGCCTGGAGCAGGCCCGCTACACCCCGCCGCTGGAAGGGGCTGCCTTCCACTACGGCTTCAACTCCAGCTACCTGCAGAAGGTGGTGGCCTACTGGAGGAACCAGTTCGACTGGCGCAAGCAAGTGGAAGTCCTGAACAAATACCCGCATTTTAAAACCACCATTGAAGGTGAAAGGGTCTCTGGCTTGAGCAGGTCTTACTTTGAAATGCACCAACAGAAGGGGGGGTTTAAAAGGTTACAGTCTTTAAGACAATGGTTCTGCACCACAGCTTAGTGACATGAGTGAAATGTCACTAATGGAGGCTATACTATTAATAACTGTCTAGAGATTAAGACCATTACACGGTGACAATAACATTAGGTCTGCTTTAAGATGGGCTTCATCTGGTTCTGAATCTGTTCTAACTAATGATGAGGTTTTCTTCTGGTATTGCCTTAAAATTGTAAAATTTACCCCGACTCTTAGGCTAGAATAACTACCACCACCACTTTTTCACATTTCTCTTTTTATCACCCATGTATTTTGTAATTTTGTCATGTTTTCGCATGTGCCTTACCTGCATTATGCTATACATTGAAGTGCAACTCTACTTATATACTGTGAGACCACGTCCTCAGGAGATACATGCTCAATCTCCTGTGACCTCAATACCTGGGGCTGGGATCAATATCTCTGCCTGTACGTAAAGAGGAGACATAGGTACAATACCAGGCATCCCCTTGCAACTAGGCATCTTCTTGCCATGGGCTGATTGTATAACGTCTGCTACAAATGCTAATTACAATTTTGCCAACCTTCTCCTTCAGAGACCCAGGCAGAACCTGTGATGAAACTAGAGGTTTAATTTATCTGTCTTGGATGTGTGGCAGGGCTCGATATCCATTTTATCCACGTGAAGCCCTCCTATGTCCCTCACGGCCGAGCTGTTCAACCTCTGCTGATGGTCCACGGCTGGCCTGGCTCCTTCTATGAGTTCTACAAGATCATTCCTCTGCTCACGGAGCCAGCCAGGCATGGCCTGAATGAGGGTGATGTGGTGTTTGAGGTCATCTGCCCATCCATTCCAGGCTACGGCTTCTCAGAGGCACCACACCAGAAAGGTAAGCAAGGAATGGGCTCTGTGGGAATCACAAGGTTTTTTCAGTAACCCCTCATCCATCCCCAGTCCCGCTGGGCACTGCAGTTTGTGAATCCAGATGCTTGACTCTGCACTAACATTCATGTGGTTGAGGCTCTGGAGGTGCCTGTGGAGATTTTGGCAGGAAATGGTAGCTGGAAGCTGGGTCTGCTTTCTGCTTTCTCCACTTTCCACTGCATTTCTATCATCTTGTGTTCACATTATTGCCAAGGAGTGAGGCAGAGCAGCATAGCACACTGTGCCTTCACACAGCCCATGAGGCTGTGATCTTTGGCCAGGGGATGAACACTAGGACAAACAGGTCTCCTGTGTTTATCTTTACCTACAGGCTTTGACACCATAGCAACTGCTCGGATATTTCATAAGCTGATGAACAGATTGGGCTTCAAGGAATACTATGTACAGGGAGGAGATTGGGGATCTGGTATTACCACAAACATGGCCCAGATGCTGCCACGGTGAGTAACAAACGGAATCAGTGCAGAAAAGCCACCTCCAGTTCTTACCATACCTTCTAGCTCCATGGTCCTGGTCCTGCCTTCTGTTTGCCCTGCCTCTCATCTCCTTCTGCTTTGTTTCCTCCAGGGACATCCCCACCCCTGTGCATTCCTCTGTATTCGTGTGCTTTGCAGTGATACTGGTGCAGTTCTCACAGTTCCTAAATTTCAGTGCTGCTTGGCTTCTCTTTCACTAGCTGTGGAAGTAAACTCTGCTGCATTTTGATTTGAGACCTCTAGGATACAAACCATCGTTCTGAATCGGAAAGAAGATAAATTTAAGTTAGCAGGGAGAAAAGGAGAGAAGGAGCTCAGCCTTTCAGCAGCTGAACAGTACCACAACATACAGGACTTTCCTATCTAAAATGCAGAGTTGAGACTGATTGGAAGAGAAACACAATGCCTTCCTTAGAAGATGGCATCATAGGTCACGGTTTAGCATTTAAGGTAAAGCAGGCACCACAGCCACACTTAGGTTGGAGAACAGATAAAGTGGGAAAGCTCTTAAAGCATGTAGATTGCAGGTTGAGCAGCTCACTGTTCCCAATAGCAGTTGTGGTTCACAGCACCCAAAGCACTGTAGCCACATGTGATCTACTCAAACTTTTTGGAAAATACCCAACACAGCCTGTTCCCTACAGCACAGCGTAACACCAGATCAACAGCTGGAGCTATCAGCTTGGATAGGTCACATCCAGAAACTGAGTACCTAAAGATAACATTATACCAGTGGCACAGCTGGATGGAGGTGGCACCAGTACCATTTCTAACTCCCATAATTATTTTTTTTTAACCATGATGAACCTGAAGGGTTTTTAGGTCTTTTTCTCAGTGAAATGCTTCTACCACAGCTCTGGTCAGACTAATTTTATAAAAAATCTGGTGACAGATAATCACTTGATTTAACCTTCCATTCATTAACTCAATTTTAGATCTGTGAAAGGGCTTCATCTGAACCTCATCTTCGTTGGCAAACAAGGTTTGAGAAGGGTGATTTCTGTGATGCTTGGGGCTTATGTACCATGGCTTGTAGGCCTCACTAGGGAAGATGCTCGACGTATGTACCCTTTCATCCAGAAGAATGTGTATGACCTTCTGCGAGAGTCTGGATACTTACACATCCAAGCCACCAAACCAGACACTGCAGGTAACGAACCTTCTCTGTAACATTATGTACCTTGTACACTAAGCACTTACAGTATATAAAAACTTAGAGTTGAACAAAAGCCAACTTTTATCTGAGAAGCAATGAGTTGTGGTGACTGAATGCAAGATTGGGGGACAAGATAACTTCCTTTTTCATGGTCATTAGACATTAAAAGGAGCAGCTTAAAAAAAGATGGAGACACTAAATATAAATTTTCAGGGCCTTTTAAATGGCATGCCATTTCTCTTGGGGAAAGAACCCCTTTACAAAAAGCTTCTTAAAGTAATGCACAGGGTCCTCAGATGGAAGCTTCTAGAAATAAATGTAGACAAAACCAAGAAAAAAAATCATAAGCAAGTGCAATGTCAAACTTGCAGAAAGATAGATGCAGCCCTAACACCTGAAACGCCAGAAGCCTGACATTGTTAAGGTGCCAGTAGATAACGAGTCTGAAGAATGATATGGCCATCTCAGACAAGTTAAATTACTTCCATCAGTCCCCCCTGGGGAGGATTATAGGGTATTCCTTTATTGAAATAAACCTTCACCAGCAAAGGCAGCGGAGCTGTCAGATGTGGAGGCTGTAGAATGAATGCCAACCCATTTTGGTGATCCACTGAAAAATAAGAAACTCAAGCTGAAACACCAACTAATGCCTAGTCTGTTGCTTGAATGGATTGCAATACCACAGAAGTGAAAGGAGACAAAGAGGATACCAGGGTGGGGTTGTTTTGTTGTTTTGGGTTTTTTTAAGAGCCAAACATTGAAGGTAGCCCTAGAAAAAAAAATCAGTATGTCTAGTCTCTGATGAGAAAACTAGCACAACTATTTTAAAGAGGAGAACTGCTTTACAGGTGATATCACTGGGAAATCATGCTTCAAAAATCAGAGCTCTGGCAGAATCAAAGAGCTGAGGATGCGGTACTGGAACATATTTAATTTCCAAAAGAGCTTTGTTGAGGTTCCTCCTCCTGTATTCTTAAAGAATTTAAACTGCCTTAAGAAAAGAATTAAGTTCATGGATTAATAACTAGCTAGCATGACAATCCAAGTATAGGAATAAGTAAGCAGGTTCCAGGGAAGGGAGAATATCACAAAAATCTGTGCTGGCACCTGTATGTTTTAACATGATCCGAATATTTCTACAGATAAAAGTTAATGGTTAAGTGAAAACTTGACAGTTATCCAGAGTTTTGTTTAATCTAAAGATAACTGCAGAGAGTTGCAAAAACATTTAAGTGACTGGTTGATTAAACTGGCCAATAAAAATGGATGTCAACAGAGTTCAAAGCAATTTAAGTAGAGTAAGAAAAATCACAATTGGCTTTAGTTTGACTGCTGCCATGTGAGAGAATCCATGAGTCACGGATAGTGCTATGAAATGTCGGCCAGCTCAGAGTTTAGAAGAATCTTACAAATGCTTAAAGAAAGTAAAAAGAGACTAAGATAAAACACTAAATTGATATTTAGAATCTGTTGCACACTTATTCACCTTGTTTCATAAATATATTTTAGAATCAGAATAATACAGGAAGGGGAGAAAAGGAAGACTGAAGTGACCAAGCAGCTTCTGTACAAGCACTATATATAGTCTGGAACTTTTCAACCCAGAAAAATAAGAGCAGGGATTTTGTAGCATACTAAAATTGCAAAATGTAGAAAGTGAAGGAGGGGTGGGGGTGTAATGTTTTCTCTACTTCTCAGTTTACCAGTTTAGTTTTCATTAGGCAGTTTTAAAGCAAAGCCAAAGTATTTTCAGTCACCACAAGCTGAGATGACAGTGGTACAGATTGAATGACTACTCGGCTGCAAACAAGACTAGTATTTCTGAGGATCTAATCCACAGACGCTGGATACAGTGGTTCAGAGACAGGTTTCAGCCCAGAAAATGCTCATCTCCAGATGGGCCATGTGCTAGGTGGCACATTTTAGGCTGCCTAGCCACTGCTGGTAAAAGCATTTACATGACTGATCTGTAGCAGATCACCGTAGGCCACTGCAAGGAAAGTGTTGTGTCAATGCACAAACTTACTCTGCCTTAGCTTGTCCACTGTTAAATTGAGACCACACTGGGCAACATCTTCTACAAAGTCACTCAGTGCTAAAGTCCCACTGAAATACGCTTGAGAGCAGGCAGCACTGAGCATATCATAACACTGCAGCCCAGGGTATGGCACAGGAATACTCCTGAGGCAAGGCTCCATCACTGCTGGAGTAATGCCCACCCCTCTGTTGCAGGTAAGAATACAGACACGTTATGCCACGTACCCATTGTGTTTGTGATGTTTGTTAGTGTTCCCAAAAGGCAGGAAAAGATAACAGATACACAACACTCCACTTAGATAAAAAGTGATGAACAGCACTCAGGGTCCTGGTTATCCATCCTAAGCAGGACAGTGCTCCCAAATAGTTTCTTTGACATTTCTTTTCAGAGTATAATCCCTTTACATCTGAATTTTCTCCTTCTGCCACACATTACAAAGAAGCAAACATAACTTTCTTCTTTTGTACAGGAATTACTTGAGCTTGTAGTGCTGTAAGTTACAGCCAGAATTCCATTGTGGCAAGTACATCAAGGATAAAGTACTACTAGGGCTAGTAATATACAGGCTCTTCACTAAAACCTTTGAAGAATTCATGAAAGTCCAGTTTAACTTCCACTGAACTATTGCACTGCCAGGCAACTGCAATAGCTCTCCCATTCTTCTCCTGAATTAGGTTGTGGACTGAATGACTCCCCTGTGGGGCTTGCTGCATATATTTTGGAGAAATTCTCTACCTGGACAGATAAATCATTTCTGCATCAAGATGATGGAGGCTTGGAAAGGTAAGAAAAAAGATGCTCTTCCATGAGAAGGCTCATTAAAAGAATGAGTGATGATAACTAACAAGGTGATAGATAAAAGACTGGCCAGTCAAAGCTGAGTTTTAAGAATGAAAGATTACACGTGACAAGTAGGAGTTTAAACTTGTAGCAGACTGCCTGCAAACAACTGCTCCAGCACCAAGCAGTTTTGCTCTGGGCACACGGTTGCCTATTTATCTGCTCCTTGAGAACAAGTGGAGACCAAGAGGAATGACGGTTCTTCAGGGCATGAGTCCAATATAGCATATTGAAACACAGCTCCCAGTGAAATTTCATCTTTCTCTCTCAACAGCAAATACACTCTTGATGAGCTTTTGACCAATGTGATGATATATTGGGTGACGTCCTCCATCGTGTCCTCCATGCGATTCTACAAGGAGAACTTCTCCAAGGACCCTGGTCTAACTGCTCATGCCAGGTAATGAAGTAGCAGGTGTAAGACAGATCTGCAGATGAGGTTGTTTACACAGACAAATGCGGTTCATTTACATCACTTACAGCAGCAAATTTAACTAGTTAAAAAGAAATTTAAGTTCTTATTTCCTTTTGATAAATACACTTATAGGTTCAAAAGAAAAGCGACCCTGAATTCATACAAGGTAGATTGTTGCCAAGATAACACAGAAGACTTATCAAAGTATATTTGGTCTTGTGTTCAGAACACAGGTCTCTATACTAATTCACCAAACAAATGTGATCTGTGGCTCAGTTCAGTAAAATAAAAAAAAAAAGTCATGAGTATTTGTAAGAGAGAAGGTTAAACTGGATTAGGAAGGACACAGCTTACTGGGGGATAAACTAAGAACTACTACTGTTAAGCACAAACAATTTGGAAAGCAGTATTTGAAACCAAATAACTTCTCATAGCCACTGGCTTTAAGGTGTCTGTAAGAGGCTGGCCAGAAAAATGCTGCTGAGCAGAATTTTCCCAGCGATTGATCATACAAATAGAAGAGTCTTTTTCTTTGTAGACTGAAGCAGTTCACCATTCCTCTCAAAAGAGTCATTTGTTATGCTGGGACCATAAATTCTAAAGTAAACATGAGCTAGGTCATTTCTGCCTTTCACAAAGGGGTGTGGCATCTTGCCACACATCACAGAACTACAAACCAATGTAAGCTTAAAAAAATCTGAAACATTTCAAGATTGAGCTCTGTGCCAAGCTGGCTCTGCTTTATGCATCTTTGGGTGTAACATTCTTAAATTCAAGGAGATCCAAATACAAGTGAAGCCTTCAGCAGAGTACAGACCACAAAAGGGGTTGTTGTGGTGAAACTTCTACAGCTGACTGTGGCAGTTACCAGAGTCAGAAGGTTTTTATAGACTCTCCCCAAGACTTCTTTCAAAAATGCAGCTACCTAATGTCTTCTAGGGTTGGAGTGCATGTTCCCACAGGGATTGCAGCTTTTCCTCAGGAGATAGTACATACACCACAGGCCTGGGCAAAGGAGGTCTTCAAGAACATCATCACTTACTCTTATATGCCACGTGGAGGACACTTTGCTGCCTTTGAGGAACCAAAGCTTCTGGCACAAGACATCATGCAGTTTGTCAGAAAGGTGGAAAAGCTGTGAGCCTGCAGCTTGAATACACACAATGGGAACAAGTTGCCCTGCTACCAGCAGAACTTTTACTTTGAGGAATTAAATAAATCCAGTGTTATCATATACAGAAAATAACGTTTTATTTTGATAATGATTATAATACTAAATTAACAAATTTAGTTATAAAGCTCTAAAGCGTAAAAAAAGCATCTTGTCTTCTTTCATTCCTGGCACCATAGCATACAACTGCTGCATTCATAGTTCAAGTATAACAATATGTAAACAGCTTAACGCAGGAACATTACACTCATTTGGGGAAGAGAGCAGAAAGGAATTGGCCCCTTGTTCCTCAGAACTAAGGCTTCCCTTAAAAAGCTTCTTCACATACCTGAGTGCTACCATTGCAGCTTTGGTGGAAGTATAAAGGGTTTTGGTCTCCTGAGCACAACCACTCCTACGTTCAAGTTCTATTTCATTCAAGAGACCTGTGATTACATATTCAAGTGGGCAGCTGCACATAAGGCAGCTGTCTTCATTTTAGCAGTTTTCCCCCTAGAGCTAGCTTTAGGAGCTACTACACATTGTAAACAGTTGTTAATGGTTAATAATGCAGACACAGCACCCCTAGTGTTCTCCAAGCTCAAAACAGAACTAGGAGGAATTTGTATTTATCTCATTGCATTCCAAGAGATCGAAGTTAAAATACACACCAAGTGAAGAGGGTGACTTCAAGCTCTGCCCTCCTTTCAAAGGATTTTTACCACCTCATTATACGTATTTTGCTAGCAAGAAACTGCAAGCAGCCTCCAGTTTCTCTTCAAATAGGAGAGCACTACTGGGAGCTGTTAAGCTCATTGCATTAGATACACACAGCTGGCTGAAGAGGACCCCAGCAGATAGCTAGTTCTGACCCAGTGTTCTAAGGCTTCCCCTCCTTCCCTCCTGTCTGACTCTGCACTAGACACCAGGCCAGAAGAAAGGGTTCAAATTCTGCTTCCAAGGAATACACTGACTTAGAACAGGAATTTAACAGGTAAATATAGTGCTGAACTTGATCACACTCCCCACACCTCTTCCTCACATTTCAGAAACATCTTATCTTAAGACATTAAAACTTCTAAGATATAAATGTTAACAAGAAACTAAGGTTTTTTTATGTTGTTTTAAATAACAATTAACTAGCATATTGGGCAGGAGTCCTAACTTCCTCTGAAGAGGGTTACAGCAGAAACTGCTCACTTTTAATTATAACATTGTCAGGTCTGTTGTACTAAAAGTTAATAAAAATAATTAGGAAGGTGTGCCTTCCTGCCTCCACAGGACTGCTCAACCTCTTTTCATCACCAGTACAAGATCATGCCAAGCACAAGACCTCCCAGTAGCTGAGAAGTCCCCCTCATCAGATTATTAAGGAACTGGCCTTGAGTTCAGGGGAAATGTAACTTTATCAAATAGATGGGCAAACACTTGAGTACTTAGCCCTGATCAGAGTGGAGGGAAAGGTCTCCTTTGATAGGAACAGGGTAGTTAGGAACAGTTAAGGCCTTTACAGTAAAGGCCAAGTGTATTAATAATCATGGAAATTATCTAGAGTCCCAAACAACCAGCTAATGTGGTAATTATTACCCAAGAAATGGCTGAAATAAACTCGAGAGGGAAGACTGGGTCCAGCATTTGCCAGTTGAGCAAGTACACAGCAGAAAAGCTTTACTCTACACACTAGTTCCTCTCCTGTGCCACAACTTAGGTCCCTAAAGAATCACTGTATGCTTGTGCAGCGGCGCCTTAAGGGGCATTTCCTTTCAACAGTTCAGGAGACTCAGATTAACACAGTCGAGATACAGGAATGCAGCAGATGCCCCGGAGTAGTGATTCAGATAGACAAGAGTACAGGGTTACATTGGATACAAGTTATTACCACTTTAATCAGCACCAAAGGTTATTCAGTATCCCGTTACAGTTCTACGGAGCACAGTTCATTCACGAAAGCCTTTGAGCGTCACCGGGGCTTGAAACCAGACGTAGTCCTCCCACGCCGGGGTCACGGGCCGAGGCGGCGAGGCACTAACGTTGATGTCTCCAGCAGAGGACAAGTTCACAGTTAGTCTCCTCCCTCGGGCGGGCACTTTATAGTTGAGCTTGGGCCGGAACCAGCCGACGCCGCAGTCGCGGTGCCCCTGGAGCATGACGGCGGTGCCCGTGGCGGGCAGAGCCTGCAGCTCGCTGAACACGTCCGCCAGGAACAGCGCGTGGAACAGCTTGCGGACGCAGCGCGAAGGCTTCAGGCTCTCCTCGGCGCTGGCCTCGCAGAGAGCCTCCAGGTTGAGCTCATACAGCTCCTTAGGGTTCATGACGTTGCCTCCAAGTAGGATGAGAACCCGAGGAACCAGTGTCAAGCTAAACATTACTTCCAAGTGCTGGAGCACTCCTTCCAGCTCCATCAGCACCTGCTGGCACTTTTTGCTTGCCAGGTCCACAGAAGGTGCCTTCTTAATTACATCTCCATCCTGGAAAGCAAAACAAAAGATTAGAATCATAGAATCCTTTGGGT
>NW_008618112.1:0-15209 GCF_000691845.1 Merops nubicus
CGGGAGCGATGCGCTGGGCGGGCTGCGGGCGGCGGGAGGGGGGGACGTGAGGAGCCGCACCGGGGAGGCATCTCCAGCCAGGGGCAGGACAGGCCTCGCCGAGGGGGGCTGACGTTCCGGGTTGGCGGAGCGGGGGGAACCTCGCGGGTGTCGCTTCCAGCTGCGCCAGCGCGAACATCTGGGCACAGCTGCTTCCCGGAGCTCTGCGGCTGCACGGCGGCTTGTTGTGCTGCAATGGAGTCGAACGGCACTTTCCTCGCTTGCAACAGTAAGTCGGTAGAAGTGTCCTTGTATTTCAGCTCTCTTGTCTTGTCGAGGAGCTTTATTTCTCCTCCTCTCTTCTCCCTCCTCCTTCGCCTCCCTGTTCGCTCATCTGGAAGTGATGTAGCATTTAATCAGTGTTACAGAGGGAGATGGCAGATGTTTTTCGGTTAGCAGGGTTAGCTGTGTTGGTAGGAAGGGAATCCTGTGTGGATAAACGTCTACAAGTCCAGAAAAGTTGATCCAAATCTCCTCCCCTTACGGTGAAACTGAGAGTGGGATGGATGCTCAACTGAATAAACTCTTTGGGCTCTGATGAAGACAGCAGAGCTGGGATAAGTCACCTCAGCTCAGGGTCTGCCCCCAAGACTCTAGAAATGTTAAGTACAAAATAAGTAATGTTTCTAAAAACGGAGGAATTCCTCTCTGCCCTTCCAGCAAGTGAGATTTAAGGAGATTCAATTGATATCGAGACTCTGAGGCTTGTCAGATAGACAGGGTAATGAAATACCCTTATTCCCTTGTCTGACTTCAGTATATTGCTTTGTTACCTCTTCATCCTACTTTACTTACTCTGATGAGCAGAAACAACTCAGGGCTGTGATAGCTACAGATTGAAATGGGATATTGTGAGCCCACAGACATGGGAAGAGTTCACAGTGCTTATTTTTATTTCATGATATAGGTGCTTTTTAACTGTAGGTGAGCTCTAAACAAAAATAAACTAATAGATCAGTAAGTGACTGACCATAAACATAATCAGTCTAGCATTGCCAGGAGAAATGTGAGAAGATTCCCTTAGGCTCGAGAAATCTTCCCTCTGATTTTCCCAGATGCTAGAAATCTGACAGGAAGGTGAAACAGCGGTTAATGTGATGCTTTTTGTAGGTATCTCATTCATTACACAGCCACTGGGGAAAGAAAGCTCAGACATACATCTGGAACTATTAAAATATTTCCTATGCTGGCCTGTGGATCATTTTTCAGTGACTATCACTTAATCTTCTGGGGCTAGGAACCAAGATGAATTCAGTGACTGTTTGTTAATCTGTTTTCTTGTCTCAAGCAGAAAAATACACAAGTGTTGAATGAGCCAAGCTTTTAAAAAAAGTATTTACTGAAATTCTTTGACACATAACACACACAAGTGCCAAAGTCACTCTGAATGCCAGACTACTTAGACAAGAGAAGTTGCTCACATGGTGGTTTGTTAGCAGGATCAGACTTGTGCTATGTAATTTGTCAGAAATTTTTCAGATATTATGGTTTATAGACTTTCCTATGGCTGTATGCTGGAACTCAGTTTCTTTCTTTCAGTTTCTCTCTTTTCTTCTTTTTTCAACGCAGCGATAACAACAGCTGCATTTATGGTGTCAGAATTAACCACAGGCACGTGGTTCAGTCTCAGTAAAAGATGTGACAGTCAGTAGGAGACACCTGAGATATCTTCCTGTAGAAGAAGTGGGTATTACTATATAGAAGAGTTTCTGAAAAGTTTGTAGAGTTTTGTTTACTCTGCCTTTGGTTGAGGATCTGAGTCCTGGGCAGAAAACTGAGCATGCTGCCTTAAGGGTCTGCAGAGCCAGAGTAGCTGCTGTGATTTAGTGACCTGTGCCTCTCCTTCTGAATGTGTTGGATTCAGCTGGGTGGGGCTTTTTGGTGCTTGTTTTATAAAGGGTCGTCTATATGTAGTATGCAATGGATCTGCTAGATTCTGTGGGCTATTAATAACCTTCCTCTTGCCTCATGAACTGGGTTTGTTTCTGAACTGGGAGCCCTTGTGCTCACACAGATTATAGAATAGCTAATTTGTACTATGCCTTATTCTTTTGCACTCTCGTTTTCATCCAAGACACTGTGTACATTGTGCAGGGAATGCCACAGCCCCGTGATGGGAATGCCCTCTGCCACAGCCCAGGGTGAGAACCAGCAGGGAGGGGTTAGTAAAATCCTGCAAAACAGGCTATTTCCTTATTTCTTCTGTCAACTAGACTTGAGCATTATCTCTGAGATTTAAACTTCCTAGTGAATCATCTCCACCTGCCCTTCTTAACTGGGAACGCTGAGGAGGCTCCTTCTGGGCTTCACCCTCCGTGGGTGGAGATAATACTGTTTGGGATCAGCTGGGATCTGCTCTGGAGCAGCTTGTGGCTTTGATTTCCTTTCCTACAAAGTGCTCCCAGCACACCTCACTTGGCACAGGTTTTGCCCAGTGTGCCATGTGGGAGTTTTTTGAGCCATAGTGTTTCTAGTAGCGCAGGAAACTTTGCAATACTGACACTTCTCAACCATTAAACGTGCAACTTGCCCCTTTTTCAGCCAAGACAAGTAAAATTCATATTGAGTCTTTTCTTTTTTTTGGACACAAAAGCTGAGCAATGTTTTTTAGTAAATCTAAAGCCCACAGCTGATATTGAGATTGTTGCTGGTATGCAAAACCCCAACATCAGGCCCAAAAGCAGATGGGTTAGGGCAGGAAGATTTGTGGAAAAACAGATTTTTAATGAGGAAATGAAAGAGCAGGAAAAAGGAAATGCAGTCGCTTGGAAAACTGCTGTAGGTAGCAGAGATGAAAGGATACATCCAGCTACAGGGAAAAGCAAGAGGGAGAGGTCCGTGGGGAAGAGATGGTTTGTGCAAGATCCAGAAACTCAACTGACTGGATGGACAGCTCTGGGAGCCAAAGGTGTCGATGACTTGGAAGCAAAGTATAGTTTCATTTACAGGGAAACTGAAATATAAAAACAGGTATTTATGGAGGAAAGCTACAAATCCTTAATGATTTGGTCATCCAGGGTGGGATTCAGTGAGCTAAATGTAGGTAGCTGCGAGAAATGTTAGGCTTATAGGATTCTAGAGACTTTAGTGGTACCCTGTCTTCTCCTGGCCCTTGTTCAGTGCTCTGTAGATATCTCAATACCATGAGACTAATCCTCAGCCCATGCATCTCCTGGGTCCTTACCATGGGTGGAGTGCCTCAGTCCAGCCCACCAGAATGGAAGGCTGCAGACCTCGGTCAAACATGGAGGTTTCTCTTTTGTCTTATGCAGGTAGAGAAGACTTTGCCACAGTTTGTTCAAGATGCTTCCACACCTTAAATGAGCCAGTTTAGACAATGTGTGTGGGGACATCCTCACACCTCGGGCTGCCCCTCACCTGGATTTTAAAGCCCTGTATTGAGATACCACACAACAAGTCTCACTGGCTGCTTTTGGCTAAAGATACAGAGTGCTGAAATTCCAGATGGAACACTTAGGGGAAAAAAGACAAGGATTTTTCCCCTAGTTTTGCATAATTCAATTGTGCAATGTAATTGTTGCACCACTTTTGCAGAACAGTGGCAGTGACCTGCATTTCATCTGTGGAAGAAATGTCAGCTCCTGAAGAAAATGTCAAGAAAAGCTGTTAAGTGGCCTTAAAAAAAATTGAAGCTGGGACCCACCTACAATTGACTTTGGTTTTATGAAGAGAACATCTTCATCAGCATGTACCCAGACACGTGACTTAGGAGTTAGGCAACTAAGCTCCATGAGTGCTCCTGGCTGTTGGTGCTGGTCCTATCCATCAAGTTAATAGTCTTCTTTTCAATTACTTTCTTCACACTCTTTTCACGCCAGCTACTGGAGAAGCTGTAATTTATTGCAAGCCAGTGTTTGTTTTAGTGCTTCTCACTCTGCAGCCAGATCTCTGTGTGCACCGTGGGGAAGGGACCAGTGGAAGGATCAAACCAAACCTTCAGTCTGGTTCTGAGTTCTGAGTGCAGTGAACTTTAGTTAGGTGTTTTACCTGGATTTCATCAGAAGTGCTGGGCAGTGGCTTTTGATGGGTCACAGGCAGTGCTGTGCACAAATCCAAGCTCTCTCTGAGTGCCCTAGATTGGCAGAAAGATTTATGAAGATTTGCACAAGTAAAGGTCACAATTTGAACTGTGAAATGTCTGAGCAGGCAGCCTGGATTCGTCTGTACAAACCAGGACCAGGCACTGTTTAAGTGCCAGCACATTCCCCAGCATGATCCACAGCAAGCTAGCACACAGCATGGTCTGGGTGATGGTACAGGCCTGCAATCCCTCCCAGCAGGCAGTCTGGATATAGCCAGCCTCTTGTGGGAAAGGTGGCTGGGCTGCATGGACTGGTCAGAGCAGAGCTGGAGAAAAGATCGTTCTCCTCCCAGAGACCTTGTAGACAAGGCAGGACAGCCAAAGGATACATAGAGAAAGTGGGGCTGAGGAATATTTGGCAGGGGGACAATGCTGATCTCAGTGCCCCAGAAACCTGCCCATCACGTGGCTTCTAGCCAGCATGCCACTGGAGGAAGGTTTTAGGCAGCAATTTGAAGGACAGCCACAACCTGATACCTGGGGAGAACTTCTCCTGTGTGCAACTTCAAGGTCACTGTGCCCCGGCTCAGCAGGACCTCTCAAGCACCCTGAAGGAGTGGGCAAGGAAAGCTTTTGTAAGGAAGAGAAGGAGTTTTGCTGAAGCTGCCACGCACTTTGTGGAGAAGCCCATTCTCAGTGTCACCACAAGGTGGAACTTGGTACATACCACATGCACCCGAGATGCACCCGCTGTCAACAAGCAGCAGCACCTTTGGCCAGAGATGCTCCGATGCTGATGGTCTCAGCACCCACCCCTCCGGGGGGGGCAAGGAGAGCAGCGCTGGGGTAGAGGAGCCACTGGCATCTTTTCTCAGTGGTGAGACACTGGCTGTTCTCAAGCTCTGCTGTGCCAGCAGCAAGGTGTGGTCCTCAGGGGCTGTGAGGTGTCTGGGGAGAATAGAGCTGAGAGCAGCGAGTGGTGTCCTGGGGGTAGCAAGGAAGGAGCAAGGAGTGAGGTTTCTATGGGTGGGATGTGAGCGGGCATGAATGAAGTGAGAAATGGGCTCCAGAGGGAGGGGAAGGGCAGGTGGAACCATGCAGACATGGACAGAGCCTTCTGTCCTGTCTCAGCTGGAGGACAACCTGCCATTGCTGGGACCATGCTGATCCCAGCACAGGGCTGCTGAAGAGCCAGGATGGATATAACCATGGGGTGATGGCAGAGGACAAAAGGGTCCTCTGCAGAGGCACTGCACAGGTGCCATCAGGGATTTGAAAAAGCACTGGAGAAAGCAACTAAATCCTTATCACTTACCAAGTTTTCTGGTTTCCAAACAGCAGCCCCTGCCCCGTGCTGCAGCAGGTTGTCCTCGTTTCCCAGGAGCCACTGCACCAACAGTACTCCTCACATGAAGTGTGCAAGAGTCATCCTCAGACTTGAGTTCCCATCAGCAACTTCAGTTTCTGAGGGCTCTGTAACCCAGACAAGTGACAGAAGGTTGTCATGTTACTACTGACCAGCTGAGCTACAGCTTTTCCAGCCTCTCACTGATTCTGAGTTCACCTGGATGGATGGTCTCACTCTGGCTGAGGACTAGGAGTACGTTTGGGTGGACATTGCAGTCCATTCATGAGCAGAATACTCTGATTGTGCTATTACTCTTATTAAAACATTTCTACTGAATTTCACTGCAAGGGAGCCTGGGAGGGAAGGTGAAATCACAGTGTTTCTTCAAAAAACAGCAAAACTAGTAAAATAGACCTATTTATTCCTCCTTGATAACAAATACAGAGCAAGGCACAACCTTTAGCCTCTTGAGTGGGAAAAATCTCCCCATAACATAACATTTGTTGTTTGTTATGTAACTGCTGGAGGCATTACTGCTCAGAGTAATCTACACTGTGTGCATGATGCAACGGGGAGGTGGTGAGGTCACCACCAGCAGAGGCATTTTCATTCCAGTCCTATGTTATCACAGGTCTGGGCAAATCAGCAGCTGACTTCTGTCATGTCATTTGTGTCAGTGTGGTGTAAAGGGCCTATGATCAGCATTAGTGTTGCACCACTTGTGGTGGAGCCCAAACGTGGCTGTGATGACAGAACAGGTCCAGGCCCAAAGAACTCAAAACCAACCTGCTTCCTCCTCTGGGAAGTGGTCGTAGTGCTTCGTTAGCTCCTTTGTCTGAGGATGTGATGGAGATTAATTCATTTTGGAAAACTGTCTGAAGAGCAGCCTGTGCATTAATAATGTTCTCACATAGCCCATTTCCTACCACACTCTGCAGCCCTTCTGTCTCAAGTGCTTGTCTCCTGGATGTTAAAGCACTTTGCTGACTTTGGAACCACGTTCTGACCTCCTGGTTCCCATCGATTGCCGTTTGCTCCATGAGTAATCCCGTGGGAATCAATAGGGTGATTAGCACAGCCCTGATCCTGGCCATGGGGACATGAGTAACTTCACTCCTCTGACTAGTGGCATTTATTTCAGTGGGACTGGTCGTATGGGTAAGATTCCATGCCCGAGTGTTTGCAGGACCCAGTCAGAGTGTTTCAGACCCAGTCAGGTGCTACCTGCAGTGAATAAGGGTTGGAGAATTTGTCCCTAAGCCACCTGCAGGAATCACTTCCTCCAGCGTTGGAGCGTGATGCAGCATCACAGAACATCAACAAGCAGTGTCATGTAACCCACAGGGTCATCTTTATCTCTGGGCTTTGGCTATGAGATGTGACATTATCTTCAAATGACCTCAAGACCACAATACATCCAGATCCAGATCTGTTATTTCCCAAAGCAGCCCATTTCTCGCCCAGTGATCTCATCTTCACTTTAAAACCAAACTGATTTTAACTGCCTTACACCTCTGAAGGCCTCACAACAGCAAATCTCACATGTTGCTGTTCTGGAGAAGTATCTACACTGGGTGAATGCTGCTCCTGTGTTTTGTGTGTGCCAGCTTCAGGGATAAATGCAGTAAAATGTTCTCTGAGGGCCTGGAAAGCTCCAAGCAGTGGCTGTCACTGGCTCTGCTTGTTAGGAATTATGGAGAAAATGAAGCAGAGGGGCTCTGTGAGGTCCCAGATTCTTCCCAATGGGACTCTGGCTGCTGCTGGACAGGAGAGCTGGTGCAGAGAAGCAAAACGTTTTGCTAAGGCAAGTATGGGAGACTGCTGTCTTCCCCACTCCTTGAATTAGATCAGTCCTCTCCAGGACCATGTGAAGTACGGGAAGTGCTCAGTGGCTGATAACGGAGTTGTCCACCTCCCAGACAGGGCAAACACAAAGCTCCCAGCTCCCAGGGGAGCACTGTGGAGATTACAGCTCCAACATCCAGCCCCTGTATGTGCAGGGGGCTCAGAAAAGGCTGCAGATGTTTCCTCACACACCTGCTGACTGCCCAGCTAACACGTTCAGCTACGTCCCATCCAGAACACGCCTTTATTCTCCTTCGCTGCCTGTGATTTGTAGTTGCTGTGTACAGATAAGGTGTTATTAGTTGTAGTGTTTTTCAGTGCTATGCAAGGGCTCTGCTTTGTCCCCAGAGGGTTCCTTACACCCAGCATAATGCAGCAAATCATGACTTTGACCCTGTCCTGGATGTTTATCTGTGAAGGTTGGTAGGGCTTCCTTCAAAATGCAGGGAAGGAGGGGCTGGATGAAATGCTGGATCTAGAAATGGCTGGAGTGCCAGACACCAGAAACAGAGAATAAAGTTAAGAAATTTCTAAAACTTGTCTTCATTATGTTGGTGGGCTGGTGATGCAGAGCCTTTGATTATCTCCAGCAGAAACAGGGGTGTGTGGTTCGCTGTCAAGTTTTTTGGGTGTATGTTGGCTCCACAGTAAGGGACATTCACCTCAGCTTGACTCCATCTCCCTGCAGTTTCTTCACCCTTGGCTTGCCTGGCAAAGCACCAGCTAGAAAACACGATGACCAAAAAAAAAAAACCCTAGTCTGTAGCAAGGTCTGCAAACTCACCTAGGGTGGAACAACCTGGTAAGTATAGTTGCTGTATTCCACCACAGAAGGGGTCATGGCTAAGGAAAAGATGGATTTTAGTCCCACACTTTGCCAGGACAATGGGCAATGGTCACGAGTTTCAGCAAAGGAAATGTATACTGGACATAATGAACAAATTCTTCACAAAGAATATCTGAGCTCTTGAACAAGGATCTAGACTGTAGAATCTCTGTCCTTACAGATATCCAGACCTCACCTGGACAAAGCTGTG
The DNA here is from genome assembly GCF_000691845.1 of Merops nubicus. NCBI lineage: Eukaryota > Metazoa > Chordata > Aves > Coraciiformes > Meropidae > Merops > Merops nubicus. The sequence continues at coordinate 8,312 of NW_008618112.1, forward strand.
AGCAACCTGATTGCTTTTGAAGGTGACTCCACTTGGAGTGGGTGGTTGAACTAGAGAGCTCCAGGGGTACATTCCAACCTGAATTATTCTCTGATTCTGTGTAAACAGTGACTTGTTAAAGCGTTGATGGGGGGCTTATTCCTGTGCCAGACTGCAGGGTAAATTTGAAATACAAGGATAAACCTGTGCAGAAATGCAGGGTGACTCACCCAGGTCATGCAGGAAATCGGTGGCAGAGGAGGCACCCTCCAGAGGCTTTGGAAAATACTCTTCTCTAGGTGGAAAAAAGAAGAGCATTAAAACACAGTTTCCGAGCAGCTTTTGGGCTACGTCTGCCCTGGCTGAAAGGTGTTTTTAGCTTCCTCTTCACTGCGTGTCAGTGGGAGCAGCACGGAGCAGCCCTGCTTGGAAGAGAAAGGGTGGAGCCAAGCTCCCTCTGATCCAGGCGTTTGTGGGCAGGCTAAGCTGACGAGCCCTAGGCACTGATTAGGAGCCACAAACAATATTTGGGACTCCTCCAGCCTCTGGAAATGATGCATAAAAACCTACTGGCGTACGACCGTAGGAAAACTCATTCCTTCTACCTGGGCAGCTGCCGGCGGTCGCCTGGGTGTAATTTTTCGTCCAGCGTGTGCTGGTGAGCAAAGCAAGGGGGAGAGACTTCCCACGGTCCCACCCCCAGCTGGACTCTGCCCTCCCCTGCCTTCCTCTGCCTTCTGTCCCTCCTTGGAGCCCCGTTTGACACCGCGCACGCCGGAGGCTCCTGGATGAGCCGGGATCCCCGCAGGGGCGGCCTGGCCCCCCGTCCTTCCCCACAGCTCTGCCTCGGCTCCGGGCCGGACCATGCAGTGCCTCCGAAGGCAGCCCAAGCGCAGCGCGTCCCAGGAGAACATCCTGCGGGAGCAGAGCCGTAGAGTGGCCGCGCTGAACGGCATCAGGCTGGGGAAGGGACGAGGGGGCTAGACCCTGGGCACCCCCACGCGTGGCAGCCGCCGCCTTTCTGCCTCCTTCCCTTGCTCGGAGGCAGTGCTCCGCCCCAAAGGCAACGCCACGGTTATTTTTAAACTCCCGAGGTTTCTTCTCCTCTCCTCTGCCTGTAGCCACCTGCCAGATGTCTCAGCCGCCCCGTTTGAGGCATCAGAGCGAGCGGGACCTCTTTGGCAGAGGGTCGCTTTCCAAATCTCTCGCTGGGCTTTCTGAACTGTCGCTGGTTGAGGGTGTTTGGGGAAGGCAGTGCCCTTTTCCTGCCTGCTCTTAGAGCTTCACAGTGGTGTGTTGCCAGCTGCTATAAGAGCCCGAGGAACCACTCAGAGGTCTGTATTCACCAGATGAAAAGAAACAGGAAACCCAGGGAGTTTCGTAACTTCTGTGAGTAGCTGTGAACTCATTCCTGGTCCCTGCTCTCTGAGACACAGCCCAAGTGGATGCGAGTCCCTTGATTTCTGTGGCTACAGAAAGCAGGTGGGAATGGAAAACCTCCATCTACCCACCCGGGTTCTTTGGATTTTATCAGAAAGGCTCTCTGCCCTTTTAAACTGGCAAACCTGAGCTCTGGCTGCTCTTAAACCAGGTGGGAGAGGGCGAGCAGGCAGGAGGAGACTTGTTTTATAGCAGCTGTAATTAATGTGCTTTTATCAGATCAACACGTGCTTATATCAGATCAGCAGATTTGTGAGTTACCAACACAGAAATGTGGGTTAGCACTGTCCTCTGCAGACACCATTCTACCTCCCCTGTGAACTCAAAGCCTGGCTTCTACCGTGACAGCTATTGTTTTATTGTGTTTCCTGATTGTTGTAAACCTGAGACAGCTAATACAAAGGTTAGAGGTTTTATTGTCTTAGTGTCTAAGCCTCCATCGTGCAGTGTATTAACTTCATGGTTATTGCAATGCTGTGTGTCCTTAAGGTGCTCCTGCCTTTGCCAAACACAGTTTTCAGCCTGAACCTCACAGCACACCAGATCTGTTCTCGTTAGAAAGTGTGTGATTGATACTCTGCAAGGAGGGGCCTGACCCTCGAAATGCACTTTGCAGTTCTGCATGCCAGGTAGGATTGGTATTTTACAGAGGATGCTAAGCAAGGCACAGTCCTGCCACACGTTCCAGGCAGGATTTGGACACCTATTTCAGGGTGGTGGTTGTGCTCCTCATGCCTAGTGTTGTTGGAAACCAACGTCCTTGTCCTGCTGCTCAGTGGGTTTGATTTTTAAATCATGTGTGTGTATGATGATTGGTTTCTTTTGTACAAGTTTTTGTTGCTATGAGATCAAGCTCTGCACCATAAACCTCCTCAGTTTCATGGGGTTGTTTGTTAGGTAGAAATCCTCAGGAACTAGTTCAGCCATAAAACCTGAAATGAGGTTTCTGATGGGAAAAGGTGGGATATTTATTTTAGGCAAACAATTCAAATGACCAGCTGAGAGTAATGTCCCACTGGCATGTCAGGGGTGCATTTATGGTTCCTGTGTCAGCAGATCAGAGCATCTTCTGCTCCATCTCCCATCTAGCAAATTCTGGTGCTTTGTAGATAGGAGTAGAGAAGTTAAGTAATTCACCCAAGGTCATTGAAAGAGTGCTTGGGCTGGGCATAGGAGGAAGGCCCAAACTCTGGCCCTATTTCCTGGCTGGTTTAGCTGTCTGAGCTTGAACTGCTGCTAGACAGACAAAGAGCAGGCCTGAAACATGCTGTGGACACCTGGTTAAGGGGATGCCCATCCTTCCTCCGGGCCCACCGTTGGGTGGTTCAGTCAGTACTTGGGGTCACCACCGGCAGAGGTGAACTCTGGGTGACACCTCTCTATCTGAAAGGCCTCCCACATCAAAGGAGTGATGACTGTTAGAGTTGTTAGACACCCCTGCTCAGCCCTCTCGCCCTTTCCTGGCCAAACCCACAGTCTGGAGGCAAGCTTGTCTCTGTCCTTTCCCTGGCCTCTCTCACTGCTCTCTTTGATCTTTGCCATTCTTTCACCATGCACTGTCCCTCTTCATCTTTCCCTCCTGCTCTTGCAAACTGCACTGGCCTCCTTTGCTGAGTCATTTAAACCTGGCTTGGTCCTCAAGCCCAGTGGCCAAGGATGAGTGGGAGGGCTGCTCCCAACCCCTAGTTAGATCAGTTAGATCCCCTGAAGAGGAGGGACCGTTTGGACTAAATGCACTGACTGGGCTGTGCTGGGGAGCAGAATGAAAGGCTCTGAGCTCCATCTTGTGTCTGACCTGTGGAGGAGAGGAGTTTGCCCTTGACCACTGCCTGTACCCATCTAGGTTTGCCTGTATTACGCTGGTGCAGCTCTTTGGGATGCCCAGGTAGCATGACACGTTGCACAGGCTGCATTTGGTGTCCCTGTGATGAAACGTGTCCTGGGTAACATGGATTTCTCATTACATGTTAGGCACATAGGCACCCCTGGGTATGCCCGAAACTCAGAAAAGCCAGGAAGGTGTCCCAGATCCCACCTCTAGGGTCAGTATTTCACCCTTCTCTGCTTTGCTGGAGATGGCTTTTTTTCTTCTCTCCATGAGCTTCTTTCTGAGGTTTCCAGAGGAGGAAGAATGCAAATTCTCCTCTTAGGAACTTCCAGACCAGACAGGAGCTGAGAGGCCCAGGGGATGCTGTAGTGTGGAAAGACACTTAATTAATGAGATAGCTAATTGGATGTAGAGAAGAGAGAAAGGCCACAGCCACCTTTTCAGGATCTCCAGCTCCCACTGTGGTGCTTTCAGCTCTGGAGCCTCAGCCAGGCTCGGCTCCAGGCATGCTCCTTGGCATCTGCAAAACCAGCACAGTTATGTGAGCGGCTTACTGAGTGGACACTGGACACCCCTATTATTTATCTCTGATGGAGATCTCAGGCTTTCTTTGGCAATGTAAATGCTCTCTTGAGTCTAACGTATTCCAGTTACAAACTGCTTTTTGCTGCTGCCACCTTGTCCCACCTTGGTTCTCTGCAGCACCTGGCACTTCAGTTTCCTGGGTGAATTGTCACGACTCCAGGGATTTGGCCACTTGGATCTCGTGCTGAGTTTTGGTTTTTGAGCAGGCCTGAAGTGATGCTTGCTATTTGGTTGCTTTGCCCTGTTTGAAAAACAACAACTCAAGGCAACTGTGTCTTCCAGAGAAGAGCAGAGCCCATGTCATGGGGGGATGCCACACTGTAGGATAAATCTTATTGTGTAAATTGGTTAACTTGGATTTCTGAGACTCCTGTGCTATGTTTACATAGTGTTGGGAAATTTCCCATGATGTGAGTGTCAGGTGGCTGCAAGTGGCCAAGTGGCTACCTGTGTTGTCAGGTTAGCACAAGCCCCACTGAGCTGGGATCTGCTTGGTCAGTAGTACAGAGCTGAGGGCTGTTGCACAAGCTTTGACCCAGCCTTTCTTCAGTGTCAGAGAGAAGCAAAGTGCTCATTACAGAAAGCCCAGGAAGTGTTTCTCATGTTCCATGCTCTCACCCTCTCCAGCCCACACGCTCCAGATCTGTAATTAATGGCTGGTTTGAGGGACAGATTCTACAAGGTATTTAGGTATGTAGAAGTCATGTACTGCTGAGACATTCAAAACCGTGTAGAATGCCCAGTCCATGTTTTCAAAGTTTCAGTAGATCCTTTTTGCCTCTCTGGATATCTAAGCATCTTATGAATCTAGGCTATGAAGTTCCTGGAAGCAGAAGGTCTGTGTATTAATACTTGGCTTTGTGGTGGCCTAGTGAGTTAAGGGAGATAAGGATCCTCTCAGAAGCTAGCTGGGCAATGAAGGAGCATGGGCGCTACCCTGCTGCTACCTCCTCAGTGTGATGCTGCCTGTCACCAAACTTACCTGTGTATGGCCTAAGCTTCATGGCCCTGATCTTCAAAATTGCTGTGTGGATAGGAGGGGGCTGCTTACTACAGAAGAAGGAGAGACATCTTTGTGTATTCCTGCTTCCACAAAGGAAATTTGCTGCAGAACAGATTTGAAATCACTTGCAAGTTCCTGATGGTTCTCTAGTTACAAGTTACACAACTTTCCTCTGCTTTTGCTATTATGTTGCTGGTTTTGTTGTAGTTTTTTGCATCCTAGCATTAGACTGTATTTGCTGGGAATAAGCTATTTTATGATTGTAAACCACAATAATATAATTCTTATTATAGCACAAAAGTCTTTGGATTCAGTCTAAGAAACCTACAAGGCTCCAGCCTCTTTTGTGAGCATACATTGTGGTGTGGAGGATTTCTGGGTCTGGGTTTGAGCACGAGTCTTATGAGGAGCAGCTGAGGGACCAGGAGCTATTTAGTCTGGAGAAGAGGAGGCTGAGGTGAGACCTTCTTGCTCTCTACAGCTACCTGAAAGGAGGCTGTGGGGAGGTGGCTGCTGGTCTCTTCTCCCAAGTTGCAAGCGGTAGGACAAGAGTAAATGGCATCAAGTTGTATCAGGGGAGGTTTAAATTGGATATTAGGAAAAATTTCTTCATCAAAAGGGTTAACAAGCCCTGGAACAAGCTGCCTGGGGAAGTGGCTGAATCACCATCACTAGAGGTGTTTAAAAGTTGTGTAGATGTGATGCTTAGGGACATGATTTATCAGTGGGCTTGGTAGAGTTAGGTTAAGGTTGGACTCAATGATCTTAAAGATCTTTTCCAATCTAAAGGATTCTATGATTCTGCTCTGCTGTCCACCCCAGACCTGGCTGCACTGCAGTGGTCTGTCTGTGTCTGTGATTAGTGTCCTGTGGAAGGGAAGCTCCTATGAGCATCATTTCTTGAGTTGACTTACAGCATTACCACGACTCTTTCTCCACAGGCCTGAAAGATGACAAGGATCTGAAGTTCCTCCTGAAAGGCAGCCAGCTGCTGAAGGTGAAGTCGGGCTCTTGGAGGAAGGAGCGGTTCTATAAGCTCCAGGAGGACTGCAAAACCATATGGCAGGAATCCAAGAAGATGCTGAGGTCTCCAGAGTCACAGATCTGTAAGTAAAGTTTACTTCATCACAGGCATGGGGCACTGTGGGGAGAGGTGCTTGGGGTGAAGCAGGACCATTGTGCTTGCAGTGTAGTGGTAGGGCTTGGAGCAATGAGTCCAGATCCCTCCTCATACCTCCTGTAACACACAAACCGAGTGATGCTGCCAGCTTCAGAGACAGCAGGGAGGAATCTGCCGGGTCAGGAATGGCCACATTTCCCAAGCTCATGAGCTGCTGCTTCAAATGGTTGTGGGGTGGTGGGCCGTGCTGGTCTCAGCAGCCCTGTCTGGCTGGTCAGCTCCCCAGAGCAAGAGTTCAGGTTATTCAGGTGCCCGAGCCCTACTGCGGGGTGTGAGACATGGCTTGAGCAGCTGGGGTGTGCTGTGGGGGCGTGGGCTCTGCTGGGACACCTCTGCCTCCAGCCCCTGGGAGAGCTGGCCCTTAAATCTCACCAGGGAACTGCAGAGATGTGGGGATCAAAGGGCTGGCAGGAGGTATTTCTGGGCAGGAAAGCCTGTTCTCATCCTTATCTTGGAAACTCAGGATCTGCCCCATTGTAAAAAGTCCAGATATGACAGTCACCATTATATGGACACAGGGAAAACCATTCTGTGCCAGCATCACCCAGCTTGGGGCTGTAATTGGGACCATGAGCCAAACTGTGTGGTCAAAAGGGGATTGGGCAGGGTGTGTATCTGTTTATATCTGTTTATATATTTTTTTCCTTACTATTTGGTGTTTTTTTGGCATATTTCTCTGTAACTAATCATCACAGTCTTGTAAAGCCAGGAGGTAAGTTACCAGTGTGGAATATATTTCATGGCATGTTGAAATGTACAACTTGCTGCCTGTGCTATTTACACAGCTTTACTGGTAACAATCACAATTAACTAAATGAAGGGTGGGTCTTCCAAATTACCCCCCTCCCACAGACAGTGATAAGATTTTCAGAAGGAGGAGTAA
>NW_008618112.1:15240-19663 GCF_000691845.1 Merops nubicus
GCAAAATATGTTTGGTTTATAACCCTGATGGCCACATTCTCCTCACACGACCTTGGGCACCTCATTTAATGTCTTTGTACATCCTTCCCCACACTTTTTCTTTCTCCTCTCTCTAGCTGTAAAGGGCTCTGGGATAGAGGCTGTCCCTTCCTGTGTGTTTGCATGCCCAGCATGGCAGGGTCTGGAGCTCAGCTGGGCTCCTTAGGTACCAGTGCAATAACCCATGATCACAACAACAAAGGCAGAGGCCCCAGTGAATGTCTGCTTCCTAGGAACTCCTGCTCTGTTGAGCTCTAATCCATGTAAAAGCAAAGTCCTTTTCCAGGTAATTTCTTGCTGTAAAACAAGTAAGAATGTGTGTTGAGGAGAATGACTTTCAGAGCTTTCTTTCCTGTGCTTTGAGCCAGCAGTTTACAAATTATGGGGGTTGAGAGTACCTCCAGCAACAGTCCTGGTCCCACCTGGTCCTCTAAAGTCAACAGGAGGGGGTCTTTGTGCTGTGGCTCCAGGAACCTTGATATCTACTTGGAGAAGCACTGGTTGAACCCATTGCCTCCATCTCTGGGGCAGTGACGTGGAGAGCTGGCACAATGGCAAGGTTTTTGTACTCTGAGCTGCACTAAGAGCCCTTTGGTGAGATCACATCCTTTGAGCTGGGCACAGGCTGGGAATGTGTCTGCGTGGGTGTGGATTTAGAGCACTCCAGATACACTTTGCTAACTGGGCACAGCCAACGTTGCCACACTGCTGGAGATAGAGGCTGTGCCACTGAAGGAAGGAGAACTTGCTTTGCCCCAAGAGTGTCATCAATGCCAAGTGAAGATGGAGTAATGTTGCCTGCTGCCTCACACCCCTGCAAAAGCTCCTCAACACCTCTGTGCATGCACACCTTTCCCCAGAGAAATGTTCCTTGATTTGTCATCAGGGTAGCAGAAGGAAGACAAGGCAATGGAGCAGAGCTTGTCCTGGCTGCTCTGGAAGATTAAGCTGTGGCAGGGCTCTGGCCAGGCTGGCTTTGCACCCATACCCCCAGCTGACTGCAGGATCTACCAAGCGTGCCAGGGCAGGCTGTGTCCCACATGCTTCTGGGAGGATGTGAAGCTGTGCCTGAAGTTGTGGCACAAGCTTTTGGGAGCGTTGAAGGGCCACCTTGGGGCTGCTTTCAACACGTGCTGTAGATGCATCTGACCCTGGAAGTCAACAAGGGTGATGGGTACTGACTGGACTGATGCCTGCCAAAGCCCAGGCCATAACCCCAAGGACACCCATTTTCCCATGCCTTTCTCCTCTGTTGGTCTTCTGAGACCTCTGACCCCCAAATTTTCAGGGTGATTGCTGGGTTTTTGTTTGTTTCTTGAGCTTTTGGCTTCACCATACTGATTTGGGTTTAGGTGTAGAGAGGATTACCCCTGGTTACTGTTGTGTCTTCTGGCAGGCTCTTATCACTGTGACCTCTTTCTCTTTTGGTCTGGTGTGTGTAGGCAGTCAAATCAGAGGAAGAGTGCAGGGTCATGATTTGATACTCAAAATCAGGGACTTCAAGGCAAGGTCTCTCCAGAGGGTCACTCTTCCTTGTTAACAGACAGTAACTTTTTCCTCCAGTACACAGCCTTTCTAAAACTGCAGATAAGCTGCCTGTTTTAGGAAGGAAAAAAGAATGAGCAGAATGGAAACTAGGTGGTTTTAGCAGGAGGCCTAATCTTATCTGCAGCATTGTGGACAGCAAGCAGATGGAGGCACCTCAGAAGAGCAAAGTCTGAGTAGGGTAAGGGCTATGCTTTTATTTGGGTAGTTTCCTGTTATTCCTGTTACTGTTCTTATAATCGTGCAGAAAAGCTGTTTGTAAACCATTGTGTGCTGGTGTCTAGCAGATAAACTGGGGACTGCCAAGGTTAGATAGGAGAATCTCAGATGCTGGAAGTTAAAAAACCCCAACATATCAGGATTGTCACAGGGACAGACGTCGCCTGGATCGGATACAGGGAGTACAAACAGTGTGTTCCTCTGTTGTCTTTATTTTAAACAACTGGAAATTGAGATTGGATGTTGTCTTGATAGCTGTATTACTCACAGGGCTTTGGGGGGGATAGGCTGCATTCCAATATGGTTTCTACACAGGTAAAAAATAGTCTTTTTTTTCCTTATTATCCATAACCCATTATTTGTCAGTATGTTCCTCTTAGGCCCAAGGGAAAAGGTTTTTTTCCAATACCCCTTGAAGCATCTTAAGCAGTCACTCTTCCAACAGGGCACAGTTATGCCCTGTGTTTGCTCTCTTGTTGGCTCCAGCAGGATCATGGGAGTGCTGGGCATGAAGGGCTGCACAAAAGCTCCTTTAAAAATCCATTTTTCACCATAGCTTGCTCCATCCTGTGTCTGAGCTGCATGGTGGGCCCATAAACACACTGCTGCTGCTCTCTGAAATTTTGTGTAGAGCCATGGTGAGGTTGGGTGCTTCTTTGGCCCGTGAGGCTTTTACACATGGGACAGTGTTCTCCTTGGGCTGAGAAAACAGAGTTCAAGTGGCAGGATGAACAATTTTGTGGCAAAGAAAAGGTTTATGCAAGGGAGCTGGCAAACAGTTCAGTCAGAGCCAGTTCATTCCTGAGCATCACTCTGGTTAGAGGGACAAGAACCAAAGGGGACAGAGGGACTTATGTTGAAAGAGCAGCAGCCTGTCACTAACAGTCTAGTTTAGCTGAGGTCAAATATCAGGTCTCATCTCTGTGAAAAGAAGAACAAAGAGGCATGTGCTGCTTTCAGTGGAATTGATTTTTGAAAGTCTTCCCTTAAACCTGCTGAAATCCCTAGTGTGAGCTCACTTAAGCCCGACTCAATCCCTTTAAAAACTCTCTGAACTTGGGGATTTGTAGGGATGGTTGAAAACTTTCCAGTAAACCATCCATTTGTGCATGTGGTGAAGAAACAGAAGTTTCAAAACCAGAAGGAGCAGACTGCATGAGTGGCTGAAATTTAGGGGTGCTACAGTGGAGTCCTGGTAGAGTTGGTGCTTTGCTACCTCCTGCACCCTTTCTCTGCAGGAATCTTGGGGAGATGATGTTGCCCATGGCATCCATGAGTGAGCTTCACACATTGCACCAAGGATGAGTCAGTGCAGGGGTGTCGTTCAGTCATGAGCGGTGTCATCAAAAAAGAAGTATAGGAATTTTGGCTGAAATATTTCAATTTCTGGCAAACAGCTTTACTTAAAAACTGCTATTTTGATTAAAAGAATGAGTTTGGGGAACAATTTACAGAGGTGCACTAAATTCAGCTGCACAGCTGAATGTTGCAGGTGATGACTGTATTATTATTTAAAGTCATGAAATAGATATTTTGATCTAATGATTAATTATCCTCACTATTAAAAATGCACAGAATTTGCTCCAGCTCCTCTGACTTCTGACCCAATTATAGGATATTTTTGCATGGTTTAAATGTCGTACAAAACCTTTATGCTTGTAGCCTAACACTAGTGCTCAGCAGGCAACTTCTTCCTTCATTTTTGAGTTCCTGTAAAATTTAGGAACACCCTTGCATACTGTGCTATCTTTGAGGAAGGATGAACCATTGTCTCCATTGAATTAATACCCCGAACTTGGCTGCAGAAGAACAGAAAATACAAGATATTGCTCTGTGCTCGCTCAGGTCAAGAAGTGAAAGCTTTAAATTGTTCCTTTTAAGTGCCCAAAGTCAGCAGGAGCTCTCAGCAGCCTATACACACGCAGCAGGCAGGTGCCTGCACGGACCTTCTGGAGCTGGTTAGACAGTTTCTGTAGGAATCGTTGCTCATGGTCAGACATGGATTTGTCCCTGGAAAAATATTTGCTGATGTGAATGTGTTATGCAAGGGGGCTGTCAGCTGTGAAAACAAACCCCAAACCTGTCTGTCTGTGGGTCTCATTAGTTTTTATCAAACTCACTCAACCCCTAAAAGAAGCCATCTCAAACTCAGAGCTGCCTGCTTTTCTGATTGAATTTTGAATCAGGCCACCGCCTGCGTTGCCACGACAGCTTTCATCACAGGCAGCGTGCTGACAAATATTGACCTTGTTCTCCATAGCATATGTTCAATGCAAAGAGAGAAGTGTTGAGAGCCTGAGATCCAAATTTAGAGGCACTATAACGACAGGAGAAGTGGGGAAGAGTTGCAGAAATGGTTTGCAGGGCCCTGGTTGGGGTGCATGGAAGGAATGTGAGTAGAGATCACTGCATTGACATCAGTGCCCCAAGCTGCCATGGGTGACAGAAAGATTGGGTAGAGGCCTTGCATTGCAAGGTGTTTCCAAACAACCTGTAAGATTACATGTGGGTTGTATCAGTGGTTGTCAGCCGGTGACACACACCAGCAATGAGGGCAGACTGGAGGGCAGCAGGTCTCAAGTTAAAGCAGTGTGCTGAGCAACACGGTCGAGGGGGAGAG